>NW_021146089.1:0-19414 GCF_002837175.3 Physeter macrocephalus
AATGGAGATTGGGAAAGGGTGAGTGGGGGGCAGGGCCCAGGATCTCAGGGCTGTGGTTGGACCCCAGCAGACCCTCCAGAAACAGCCAAGTGCCCTGCCAGCCGCATTGACAGGTGACCCTCAGGTCCCACTGCTTCCAAGGGCAGCTGGCGTCTAAGTGCTCGGTAGAGCCCGCAGCCCAGGTCATGCCAGGCTTAACACACCTAGAGTGACACCTGGCACCTAGTGTTCAGCCCATGTTAGCTGCTGTGATTTCTAAGAACCCCGTGCCTGGCCTTGCTAGGCTCTGGCTCCACTAGAACACGGCCCTCCGCACCCTGCCTCTTCCCTTGGTGACTGGTCCCACCACCCACCCAGGAGGGTGGAACGGGTCCTCTGGACATCCTGAGAGGGGCAGGAAGGGCTCTCAGGCCCGAACCTAGCTGCCAGGTAAGACCTGACCTGTTCCCTTTAAGACCAAGTGTCCATTGGGCCATTTGCTGAACCGTACACCAAGCAGGTTAACATGTGTTCCCACATCCCAGAAATGGGGTTACTGAAATGGCAACAACACACACAGACCAATGGTGACAGCGGGAGGTGGCAGAGGACCCTCTCAGAAGCTAAGAGGCCTGGACTTTCATACCGATCACATAACTTTGCACCTTAGTTTTCCCACTCTGGCGAGCACAGTTCCTGCTGAATCCTTCGGAGGGGTCTTGGAAAGCATCAGATGGAGTGAGAGGGCCAGAAGGTGAAGGTCGACCTCCAAGCTCTGCCATTTATTAACTTTGTACCTTTGAGCAAGTCACCTATATCCTCCCCCCGCCTCAGGGCTCCTTCCTGTACAATGGGAATTATCATACCAACCACTGGAGCCGCAGACTCTAATCACAGTGGTCGCGTGAGAAGGAGGGTGGAGGGCGCGGCCAGGGCCTGAAATGGGCATCCGTGTGGGCTTGCATGCTCTACAACACTACAACACCCCCCGGGAAATGGGGAGTCCTCACGCTGTCTTCCTACAGGTTGAAGAGCCAGCAGGGTGTAAGGTCTTGCTTTGCGCTGTGCTTAGAACCTTCCTGGAGAGACTGCCCTAGGCCAGAAACCCAGGCCAACGTTGCACAGTAAACCATAGTCAGTTAAGATGGATCTGGAGCCAGGCTGCTTGGGTTCAAGTCCCAGCTCCTTCTCTTCCTAGCTGTGTGCCACTGGACAAGTCAGTGAACCTCTCTGTACCTTATTTCCTAATCTCTGAAGTGGGGATGATAGCAGTATTCTCTTCTTGAGTTATTTCGAGTATTGAAATGAGTTAATTTCAGAGCACTTAGAGTAGGGTGACTTCAGTGCTTATAAGTAAAATAAATTACCACCTATCCTGTGCCCTTCCTGAAGCCCCGACCCCCTGTGTCTGGCCACTGTCAGGAAGTGAGGACAGGGAGAAAGCAGGCTTCGATCTTCCTCATCCTCAAATGATTAGGTGAGAAGAAAGGAGGAAGGTCAAAATCACCTACTTGCTTTGGGCTTCATCTAAAGTGAGAAGTGAGGTCTGCTTTCTGCACCTACCACTTTGGTGAACATCTGTCTTTTGGCAACAGGTAACCAGAAACCAGAACTGGTCAAACCAGGGCACTGCCCTGCACCCCCCTTTCCCCCTCCCCCTCCTGACCCCTGGTTATAAGCTCTGCTGGCCCTCTGTCCAGGCAGGCGGAAAACACTTCCATAAAGCACAAAGCAGGAGGTCCCACGCCCAGACCCCACGGACTGGCCTCGGGTGGACAGAGCACTGGACTTGGAGCCCACAGATCTGGTTCTGGGTCCGGGTGTAGCTTTGGTTCTGGGGCAAAGTCTTAAAAGTTCCCTGAGCTTCAGTCTGCCCTTTGGTAGAATAGTGATTGTCATGAATACACGTCAGAGACAATAGATGCAAACGTGTGTTGTAAATAGGGAAGCTCAGTGTGTCCAGAACAGTGGGTAAGGGATTATCATTGAGTAGAGCTGCCAGGGCGTCTGGCAACTTCCACCAGGAGATTCCTGCACAGCCTGTCCTGGGCACGGTAAGGGGGGGTTGTCCAAACTCAGCTAATGGTGTAGAGTCTCAGGAGAACCCACATGCTTGTGGAGCTTGGTCGGCAGGAGACCGGCTGTGGGCACTAGAGGTGCGGTCACATCCCTGACCTGAGATGAGAGTTCTTATCTGGTTTCTGTCGCTGTGGGGCTTTGGCAGGTCACTTTCCTTCTCTGGGCCCTGGTTTCATCTTCTGTGAAATGAGAGGATGGTGGCAGGAAGCGACACAGTGTGGCAAGCTATAGACTGACTAGGTAATGTATGTGAAATACTTTTGCAAACTCTATGGGCTACAGCATAGAAATAGTGCTGGCCAGACATTTGGGCTCTAGTCCGGCCTCTGGAGCAAGCATGCTGTGTGACTTTGGGCAAAGTCACTTCTCTCTGAGCCTTGTTTTCTTCATCTACGAACTGAGCATCTGGGGCTGGATCAGTAGTTCCAAACCAGCTACACATTAGAATCAACTTGGCGGACGGGTATAAAGACACAGACCATCTATCTGGTAGATCGGGAGGGGCCCCTTCTGGCTTAAGCTTGTTCGATTTCTTGGAAGTTGGTGAGATATGGTGGTCACAAGTGTCACCAACACTGGGGCCTCCGTCCTCCCTGCTGAGAAGCAGGAATTCTAGCCCAGATGCAGAGCCTGTGTCCTCACCTCAACTCTGGCTGTGCACTAGAATTTCCTCGTGGAGGTTTTCAAAAACTTCCATAACTGGGCACCACCGAGAGCAGAAAATACAATATTTGGGGGCAGGACCTCCCTATTGTAAAAGAGCCTCCCAGGTGGTTCTAATGTGCAGCTCGAGTTGAGAGCCACTGGTTTAAAAAGGGCCAGTGGACCAGAGAAACAGAGACCCCCTACCTCCTGGCCCCTTCCTTTCCCTGCACTGGGTGCACCCCCTGGATGGGGTGCTCCCCCCGGATGATGTGCTCTGAGTGAGGCAGGTGGTCTAGAGGTTAAGGGCATGGACTCTGAAGCCAGGTGGGCTGGTGAATTCCAGCTCTACCTCTTTATTGGCTGTGTGACTGGGTTCAAACTATGTGACTGCTCTGAGCCTCAGTTTCCCAATTTGTAAGCTGGGGCTTATGACAATACCCACCTCATAGAGCTGTGGAGACTGAAGGAGGTAATGCACGGAAGGTCTACAGAAGAGGGCTTGGCGCGCAGTGCATGATGGCTCTAATGTGGGAGCAGGGGCTGAGTCTTGTTCACTCCAGACCCTCGTGTTAGAGTCCAGTAGCCCCAGCAGTGACCTGTTAGGTTGGATTAACCGGAAGCCTCTCTATAAACGATAGGCTCGTAGCCCATATTTCTAGAGTTCCTTCCTTGATCTTTTTTCCCTTAAAGCTTGTTAGCTAATTCAGCAGTTCTTTACCCTGACTGAGGATCAGACTCACTGGGAGAACTTTTGAAAATGCGCATTACCAGGCCTAACCCTTCCGCTGCTCCACCCCTAATAAGTTCTTATTTAGCAGGTCTTGGGTGTGGCCCAGGAATTTGGGATTTGGAAACGCCTCTCAAGGGACTTTCACGTTCAGCCAGGGCAGAGAAGCGCCGCCCTTGATGTGACTTGATGTGGACCTTTTGACTTACCTCTGTACGCGCAATCGCGGATCAGAGGAAGGTTGTCAGTCTGGGAATCTGGATTTTTGGTTCAGAAAATATAACTTTGCCAAACTATTTTCTAATGGTGAGGACATTTTTCCATGGAGCCGTTTATATTGGGTTGGCCAAAAAGTTCATCTGGGTTTTTCCGTACCATCGTATGGAAAAACCCAAACGAACTTTTTGGCCAACCCAATATTTTCTCACCTTGCGGTAGATTGAAAAACATATTTTGCAGCAACTCCATCAAGAGGAAGAGTCTATTTCGCGATTCCCTGAACCTGAGCTGGTTTTGGGGAGTCGCTCTGACCAGCAGAACGTGGTGGAAGTGAGGTTGTGTGAGTTCTGGAGCCCAGGCATCCGGATGCTTTGTGGCTTTCACCTTCGCCCCTTGGGATGCTTCCCTGAGAACCCCCATGTAAGGCGGCCAGTTCACCGACTGGAGGATGGGAGGTCCCATGGAGGAGAGCTGAGGTGCCCCAGACAACAGCCAGCACCATCTTGCAGACTCACGAGGAAGACCACCTTGGACCTTCCATTCCACTGTCGGTTCAGCGGACCCAGACAAAACCAACAGAGGGACTGTCTAGGCGGCCAGCAGAACTGTGAGAAATCATCATTGTTTCAAGCTGCTATGTTTTGGCCTGATTTGTTACATAGCAACAGATGCCTGAGATACATCTTATCCACCCCTCTCAACTCAGGATTTCTTTTTTTTTTTTTTTTTTTTTCTGCAGTACGCGGGCCTCTCACTGCTGTGGCCCCTCCCGTTGCGGAGCACAGGCTCCGGACGCGCAGGCTCAGCAGCCATGGCTCACGGGCCCAGCCGCTCTGCGGCAGGTGGGATATTCCCGGACCGGGGCACGAACCCGCGTCCCCTGCATCGGCAGGCGGACTCTCAACCACTGCGCCGCCAGGGAAGCCCCAACTCAGGATTTCTATCATCAGGACAGGTCCCCAGAATAAGGGGCAAAATTGATGGACTGGAACAAAACTTACCCCTAACCCCTTGGGGTTTGAACCTGGCTCCCAGGTTTAGCCCAACATGCTAAACAGCCCAGAGGAGGCCCACATGGGGGCTACTGGGGCCAAGGTGATGCAGACCCCAACTGGCCTGTTCACCTTTGGAAGCCTCATCCTGTAGGTGGCCTGAGGCTCCAACTGTCCCCACCAACCTCTGACTGCGTTGTAGCAATATCCATTCTGTGGCCCCAGAGCCTTGGGAAACGCTGGCGCAATCATGAATGAGTTAAATGCTATCTGATCAGAAGCCAGAGGGCCTGTTTTCATTTTCAAAACTCCGTGTGTCAGTGACTCTAATGCAATGTCCAGCAATGTCTTGAGCAAGTGACCGGCAGGGGACATAGGATGCTATTTACTCAAGATAGTCCCATCACGCAAAAGCAACTTGCCTAATCGGGTTTGTAAGCGATTGTTACGAGACCACCATTGCAAAAGGGATGGCCCTGGGTGATGGTCTCAGGAAGGGGCTGATCCCTTCCCCCAGGCCAAATTTGGGGCCATCTCTCTGTTTTTGGAATCCTTGGGGCCTGGGTTTCTGGCAAAGAGCAGAGAAAAAGGGTGATTGGGAAATCCCACGTGGATGTGGAATGGTCCTTTTAAGGATGGGTGCCCTGGGGAAGAAAGCTTCATGCTTCTTCATGGTCCATCTCCCCAGCCCCTTGGATTCTGCCTCCGTTTCTCCAATTTCCAAGTGCAGTTTTCCTTCCTGAGAGCCAATCGCGCACACCTTGCTGGTTTGGTCTTCCAGTTTACAAATCCTCCTTTCCCTCTACTGGTGGAAATGCAAAGCTCTCCCCCAACTTCTCTTACTTCCAGGTGGAGCCTCCATCCTGCACCTCATCACCCTCGCTGTGAGTCTTAGATCATCTCTTTGCTCTTTACCCCCCAGACCCCCAAGATCTTGAAACTTTAGGAGATGCTCTTGAAGATCTTCTGGGGCTCACAGGGAGGAGCCCCGTCTTCTCCCCTGTCCCCCACCCCCCCCATCCCCTGCTCGCTCCCAAGTCTTACTATTTCTAAGGCAAAACACCTCGCTCTTCCTGGTCTTCCCCTGCAAATCCCCTCCCAGGCTCACCCTGCCTCGCAAGTACTCATCAAGGTATTTATAATTCCCCCCTCCTCACACACCCCAAACAAGAACAGCTCTCTCCTTCAGAGAAATCCTGGTGTCGGCTTTCATTTATACACTTTCTCTGTCTTTAATCCATGGATTGAGATTAATACTGGGCAAGACGTTTTAACCCGGGATCTCCAGCTCCCCAGCTATTTGCTTACCTCAGCTTTCAGGAGGGTGAAGGCAGATGTCTCCCGGGGAGGTGAGACATTTCTGCCGCTGAATGCCTGTCCCCTGTCGCAGTACCTAAATGCCTACATGCACCAGGTGCTCTTCTCAGTGTTTTATATAATCTCTTTGAATTTTCAAAGCAGTCTCAGGAGGTAGATACTGTTAGTATCCAGATTTTACAGTGATACAGCTGAGACAGGGAAGTTAGTAACTTGTCCAAGATCATGTAACTCGGAAGCGATGGGGCAGGGATTCTGCCCTGGTGCTGTCCTGGTCTCCAGCCCCCTCTTTGGGGCTTTCTGGCCTGGGTCTGTGCCTGCAGGCCTCTCTTAGCAGTCAGAGCTGTGGGTGGGTGACAAGACTGCGCTGTAGGTGGGTAGAAGTTCAGGATCTGGATCGGAAGGGATGGGGTGTCCAGTGGTGAAATGCTGTGGGCAGGTGGGGTTGCCACCAACCTCTTGCCATTGCACCCCAAGGGCAGTAACAAATCCTGCCGTCTTCAGGGCGGTGGCCTTACAAAGCAGGGTGCTGTGTCTGGGTGTCTGGACTCTTCCTCCTCTTTCTCCCATTCCTCCGTTCCCCACCAAAGTGAGTGAGCCCCTCGGCTACTTCGAAGCCCTTTGCAACTTAGGTTGCTCACGGTGATGGAGGGATGTTCCCTGAGAGTCTCTCTTGGCCCCTGGAGGCATTGCCCAACACCATGTTTGTCAAATGATCGACATGGTCCGGTGTTTTGAAATCAAGTTCTTAAAGAGAAGGCAAAAGTTTTGTTTGTTTGTTTGTTTGTTTCCCCACAGAGGAGGATTTCTCTGCCCTGTGGGAGGGGTGCATGATCTCAGATGGATAAAGAAACCTGTCCTAACTCAGAAAACACAAACGTGACTAGACTCTCCATTGGCCTTTGGGAGAAAGCATTTTTCTTCCCAGAGCAGCTGAATGATGGTGGAGGCAGTTTATAAAGCTTGGGGGCTGGGGATGGTGAGGGAAGAGGTGATTACCGCAGGCTGAATGGCGGGGAGGATGATGGGACGGGCTGTTCCGCTCCCTGTGGAGAAAGGCATGTGATTTAAGGGTGTGCGCGTGTACTGGGTGCTGGGGTTAGGGTGCGCTGTTTGGTGTGCTGTGGGAAGCGGGAGAGCGATTATATGGGCCAGTAGTGTTAGGGATGGTGCTAGGGTGGGGCTTGGGGGTATGTATGTGTTTTGGCTGGAGTGTAGGATTGTGACTTGAATAGTGTATTAACAGTGTGTTGGGCAACAGGTAACAGAAAACTCAAGCCATAGCAGCTTCAATAATAAGGGGATTATTCTTCTCACAGAACAAGAGGTCTGGAGGTGGGCGGGCAAGAGGTGGTGCAGAAACTCAACGGTGTCATCCGGATCCAGGCTTTTTTGATCTTCGCGCTCTGCCATCTCGGTGTATTGACTTTCAGCCTTCTGGTTATGAGGTGGGCATCGTGCCCACTGGCCAGGCAGGAGGAAGGAGCAAGAGGTCACACCAGCTGGGGCTGTTTACTCTTTATTAGGAAAGTCATAAACTTTCCCAGCTGCATCCTCACTTCCCAGCAAACTTCTGCTTATATTTCACCCGTCACAACTGTGCCATATGGTAACCCCTTAACAGCAAGGGAGATGGGGAAGTTGATTATTTGGTTTTCCCACCTATCTACTAGAGGAGGACAAGGGAGAAGGAGGCGGGTGTGGGTGTGGATGGGCCCCACTCCAGAGCTGCCCGAAGTGGGAGACTGAAACGATGTGGGGATGGGTTGCAGTGTAGATAAGAGGGTAGTTGGGAAGGTGGGCCAGCAGAAGGAACGCGACCTTTTTATTCAGACATCATGCCGTCCAACTCTGCTAGCCACGGAGCTCTTGGCAAGCTGCTTGCCTTTTCTAGGCTCTGGTTTCCACGTGCGTCTGCGTCGTCCTTTCAGGACACGTGCGCTGCTGTGTGTAAATGCCCAGCCCAGCACCCAACACTTAGCTGGTGCCTATAGCCAGGGGGATTTTTGTTATAACCTGTGTGAATGCATATGGGGAGTGGGGTTGAGCAAGGCGGGGAGGGATGTTCCATGTCTGCTCCCCCATCCCTGTCTTGATCAAAAACTCGCTCTCGTATTCAGCTTTAAGTCGCGGGTCCCTCTGTGTTTGTGTTTCAGGCAGGGTCTCTCAAGAGAGCTCGTGGGGTAGGGGGTGGCGTTTGGCCCCCTTCAGGGCAGAGGCCCACAGAGGAGACAGCCGGGGGGGGTGGGGTATGGGAGTTGGGGCTGGATGCACCCCTTCTGAAGAAGAAGTGGGTGTGGCGCAGGCTGTCTGGCACTTTCCTCACGGTTCCATCGAGGAACCCTAGAAAGTGGATGTCATCAACCGCATTCTCAACACGAGGAAGCTGAGACTCAGAGGGGAAGTTCATCGTTCAGGATGCCCCAGTTTGGGGTTTATATGGGACCTGGGGGGCAGAGGAAAACCCAGGGCGTCCTGGGGGGTGGGGGTGGGTGGAGAATCAGCCAGGGTTGGGCCTCCTGGCGCGGGTGGGTGTGGGAGACCGTGTGTTTGAGAAGGTGGGCTCCCAGCTCCCCAGCAGCAGGCCAGGCAGAGGCTGAAGGGCACTGCGGTGATGAAAGCTTTGTGACTCATTTCTACCTGGCCCACTGGCTTTTCCACCTGAGCGCTCTGGAGGCCAAGCAGCCCCGGGGGTGCGAGGGTTGGGGGGCTCCGAGTATCTTTCCAAGGCCTCCCCCTCCCCCCACCAGGGCTGGTCATTTGGGGGCTTTTGTCCTTGAGCCTTTGCCTATGTCATTCTGGCTCTCAGCTCGCCTTCCCTCCTCCCCACTGACGGCTGCTTTCACAAAAGTGGCCCAAACCTTGCCTCCTCCAGGAAGCCTTCTCTGATTGCCTCCACCCACCACACACACCTGCTACCCATCAGCGCTTAGAGGGCACTTGGCTTCTGCAGGTGGGTCCTGCTTTACACAGTATGAAGGTGCAGATGCTCAGAGAAGACAAATAAAGGGGAGGACTGTTCTTCACTTTACAAACGAGCCAGTCAAATATCAATCACACACTAGAAAATGATTCGGTGCGAGGAAATTAGATTTAAGCCCAGGCTACTTACTAAGGCCTACAATGAAGGGCACATGTGTTCAGATTCAATCATTTACGTGTTTTATTTTTTCAAAACCAGTTGAATTCACTTCCCCTCCACCTTTCTCCTTTTGATGGGAAAACAACATAAAAATAACACCAAAGATTTCTTTTTTTGGAAAATAGAGAAAAAAACCTCTCCACCCATCAGCCCTCTTATTTTTGAACATTCCAGTCTCTGTTCACATGCATGTCAACTTAAATAGCTGCAACCGTGGAACTTTGTGTGTTTTTTTGTTTGTTTGTTTTTTTAACCGTGGAACTTTGACTTGACTGCTGGGCTCTGAGCTTCCTGAAAGGAAGCAGAGACCGATGTCATTCACCTGACCACCAGCAGAGTGCCAGCCGGTGGCAGACACAGGATACAAGGGTTACTGTTACTGTGGCTATCACTCCTAGCTTGGTTGAGTCAGAGGTTGAGATCACTGCCCCCCTTTGGCAAGTTGAAGCAACCCCCTCCCTCATTTGATCCTCACAACAATCTGGCAGGTTAGGTGTTATTCCCTTCATTTTACACAAGAGGAAAGCCGCTTACCTGCCCAGAATTTCAGAATTACAAAGTGGCCGAGCTGAGATTTGAACCTAGGACCTCTGAGTTTAGAGCCCATAGTTTTTTCATTGCACTAGGGTTTCTCAAACTCAGCACTATTCCCATTTGGGGCTGGATATTCTTGGCTGTGTGGGGCTGTCCTGTGCGTTGTAAGATGCTGAGTAGCCTCCCTGGGCTCCACCTGCTAAATGCCAGTAGCGCTCTCACCCCCACCCACTGTGACAACTAAACATGTTTCCAGACGTTGGCAAATGTCCTCCAAGGGACAAAATATCCCAGGACTGAGAACCACCGCAATGCAGTAAAGACTAGCAGACCGTGCTGCCTTTCTCTGATGTCCTTTCCCAGGGTTTAGGGTGGCATATATACAGTAGGTGCCAATCCATGGGGCTGCCTGCTAGGGCCCCTTGCTGTCTGGGTTTGTGGTTGGTCCAAAGGCAGGTCCAGGCTGTGTAAGAGGCACAGAAATGCGGATTTGTTTCCAGTCTCTGGCTCAACCCATGGGTGGCTGCAGCATCTCCTGGCACCCTTTCTAAGAATTTGGGGTTTGCCTGTCCCTCGCTGCACCCAGATGCGTTTGGGAGACTCATACTTACGGGGAGAGTCCTCGGCTGCTGCTAGCATGCCCCGCAGCACTGGACAGATCAGGAAAATGCACCCCTTCCTTAGCCCTGTCACAGGCACAAGGCTTGGCGAACAGAACCTGGGCTGGATTCCCGCTTCCGCACACCCTCTCAGATGCTCTTGAAGAGTCCACAACCTATACAACCTTTCACAGCAGCCCCAACGTAGAACGTTTTGCAAACTCTCTTTCTCCCCTTCCACCCCGTGAAGGCAGAGCCTCAATAATGGAAGCTCACGGATGACTTTTGACCTAAGTCTCGACCTTTTCCTCCCCCAGCTTTGCCCTGGACTTGCTCCTTTATTCACTCAACAAACACGTTAAGCATCTGTTTTGTGCAAAGCACACGTTTAGAAACTTGGGTTTGGAGCATCAGAAATGAGGTAGTACGATGCAGGGTGGTGATTCTCAAAGTCTGGTTCGGGACCCTTGCAGAGGTTCTGTAAGATCCTAGGATTTTCCCTATAGACTTTAATCCAAACAGCGTATTGCACAATCCTGAATGTAGGAGCAGAGGCGGAAGCTCAGCTGTCTTCTCTTAAGCTCAGCATTAAGGAGGTTTGCCAGATGTAAAACAGTGCCACCCTTCTCAGTAATTCTTGTCTTGTTTTGGAAAATAGGGTTATTTTTCATGAAAAGGTGTTATTTATGTTAAAGTGAAATGGGTTTCTTGTTATTTTAGGTGAATTAATAAAGATGAAAATTTT
This sequence comes from Physeter macrocephalus, assembly GCF_002837175.3. Taxonomy (NCBI): domain Eukaryota; kingdom Metazoa; phylum Chordata; class Mammalia; order Artiodactyla; family Physeteridae; genus Physeter; species Physeter macrocephalus. The sequence continues at coordinate 10,979 of NW_021146089.1, forward strand.
TAAAATTTTAATTTCTAATGGAGCAGATATTAGTAGATAGAACCCACAAAAATGAAAGCTCACTGGGGGCCTCGGTGATTGTTAAGACAGTAAAGAGGGCCTGAGGCCAAAAGTCTGGGAACTCCTCATGTGGTGACAGAGTCCTGGGCTTGGAGGCCTGGACTTCAATACCAGCCCGGTTCTTCATTAGCTGGTTGTGAACTTTGGGCAAGTCCCTTAAATTTTCGGAGCTTCAGTTTTCTCATCTGTAAAATGGGAGCCCAAGGGCCTCCTCAGAGGGTGATTGTGAGAATTTCGGCTCACTTGCTGGAACCCGTGGTCTGTTGAAGGTGCTACTGGTCCTGGGGGTGAGCTGAGGGTCGTGTGGAGGTGCTCAAGGGGGAGGTGTTGAGTGGACACCACCATGGGGGGGCGGGTACCAGCCTCCCCTGCAAGGTAAATATGTGAGGATTGGGAAAGGTGGTCAAAGGAAAGGAATTCAGTTTGTGAAACAGCTTCAAAGGGGAATTGGAGGCAATGTGTTTTGCCTTTGATTATTTTGATGGTAGCCACTGTTGAGTTTTGTAAACTGCTACTTACGGTCTCTCCCTCTCTTTTCAACGGACAGAGAGGCCTTCTCAGGGTGCAGCTACCTGCCCTTGCTGGGGTCCATTCAGGGGATGTGACCACCATGTCTGCCGGGCACACAGCCCTGGAAGTGGCTTCAGAGAAGTCCAAAGGCCCAAGAGTGCCAATAGGGGACCAGGCGTTAGTCCTGACCAGGCAACTGAGGTGGGGCTTCACGACCACACATGCCATCTTGGGGCAGCAAAATGGCCCTTCCACCAGCCTGTCATGGTACTGAATTTCCACCACATGAGATTTCTTCTTTGGGCTATGGTTCTTTTTTTAAAAAAAATTTATTTATTTAATTTAGTTATTTTTGGCTGCGTTGGGTCTTCGTTGCTGTGCGCGGGCTTTCTCTAGTTGCGGCGAGCGGGGGCTACTCTTTGTTGCGGTGCGCGGGCTTCTCATTGTGGTGGCTTCTCTTGTTGCGGAGCACGGGCTCTAGGCACGCAGGCTTCAGTAGTTGCAGCATGCGGGCTCAGTAGTTGTGTTTTGTGGGCTCTAGAGCTCAGGCTCAGTAGTTGTGGCGCGTGGGCTTAGTTGCTCCGTGGCATGTGGGATCTTCCCGGACCAGGGCTCGAACCCGTGTCCCCTGCATCGGCAGGCGGATTCTTAACCGCTGTGCCACCAGGGAAGCCCTGGGCTATGGTCCTTACTTACCAGAAAACTTCTACCAAAGTATGAATAACTTGTCACCAGCCAACGAATGCCTCATGGTGGTCTTATTTATTTGATAAGAGAAAGCTGGGCTTTGGGATTACGAGATGGAGGACAGGTAAGTTTTAAATGTCACAGGCCCTGTCGAGTTTCCAGCCTCTATGTCTTGGCTTTTCCTTCTCCTGGGGCCACTGAGACCCAGCCCTGGGGTTAGGACCACTTCTGTTCTGGAGATGATGGGTCTCAAATCTTCAAGTCTAAGCACCAGGGACTTAGCATCCTTTCTCCCATCCCTCAGTTCCCTTTTGTCTTATTTTTCAAGTCTTTTATGACCTCCACCTAACGAGGCTCTACTTGCCTAAGTACCAAGAAATGTCAAATTGGAAGCTTGTAGGATGATAACACTGGGAGCTTGTGTTGGCCCTGAGCTCTCTGTCCTCATCCCGATGATGCTCTTTAGCCACTGCCCTTCTAATGAACTCCTGGTGGCTTCATTAAGGCCTCTAGCGGCTGCATTGGACATAGTAACACTCCCTCTCCCAAACGTCCACATCCTAATTCCTGGAATTTATGAATATGTTGCCTCACCTGGCAAAAGGGACTTTGCAGATGTGATTAAGTGAAGGCTCTTGAGATGGGAGATTATCCCAGATTATCCGGAGGGCCTGATATAATCACAGGTGTCCTTAGAATAGGGAGGCAGAGAAGGAGAGGTGATGATGGACGCAGAGGTTGCGCTGATGCGATTGCTGGCTTTGAAAGCGGAGGAAGAGGCCGTGGGCCAAGGAGTGCAGGTGGCTTCCGAAGCTGGAAAAGGCAAGGAAACGGGTTCTCTCCTAGAATTTCCAGGAAGGAACACGATCCTGATCATTTAGCCCCTTGAAACCCATTTTGGACTTCTGACTCCCGGAATGGTCATATCATAAATCTGTGTTGTTTTAAGCTGGTAAGTCTGTGGTGATTTGTTATGGTAAAAATAGGAAGCAAATATAGTTGGGAATAAGGACTGTCAGAAGCTGAGAAAGTGGTAGGTAGATACCCCTCAGGATGCAGGGAGATGTCCTAGTATAAATAACGCATGGATTCTACCATCTAGGAGCTTTCAGTCTAGCGGTGGGAACCAGACTTCAGGCAAAGGAGTCCAGTGAGAGACGCAGAGTGATAAGAACCAGGGTGAAGCTGCAGGTCAAGTGCAGGCGACAGAGATGCGGCTTCCGGTCAGTGAGTTCCGGGGAGGATTCCTATCAGAGGGGACATCTGAGTTGGTCTTTAAGGGAAGGATAAGACTCCCACAAATGGGCAGAGGGGACGGCACGGATGAGGGCACAGAGGTGGAAAAGCAGAGTATGGAGTTAGAGCCCAGGGCAGAGCTGGGTTTGGAGTCAGTGATTTTCTATCAGGATGTCTGGCTATAAGCAACAGACAACCTCAAGTCCTTTCACACAGAAGAAGCCCCAAAGTAGGGAGTGTCCAGGTTGGCCAATACGGCGCCTGGACTACCTGGCCAGGGACCCCTGCTCTTTCCCTGCCCTGTTCTGCCACTGTCACCTCACAGGGTTTGCCTTGGCCACGGCTCTTCACCGCAGGAGGGCTGCTGGTAATTCAGGGACCTAGTACAGACATGACAGTGTCTAGCAGAGGACAGGGCACTGTTTCTTCACACGAGTGTCCACTGATCAGCAAAGAAACCTTCCCTAGAAGTTCCCACTCCTCTTTTCCTCTGCATGTTTCCAAGGCCAGAATTTTATCTCCTGCTTACCCGCAAGAGGGCTAGTCTAGGGAAGCACGTGTGTAGAAGAGAATAGATCATCAAACAACATTTGGGTTCTGTTAGCTAGGAAGATGGGGAGATGCATTTTGGATAAGCAACCAAAAGTGTGTTCCAACCGGGGGTGTGGAATTGGGGATGCGTGAGGGGGGGTGGGGAGGGCTTAAGTGCCAAGTGGGCGTCGTCAGTTCATTTTCCTGGGTTTGGGGAGCCATAGAAGGTTGTAGGGCGAGGGTGTGACCTGACCAAAGCTGAGCTTTAGAGAGATCACTCTGGCATTGTCATGGAGTGAAGAAGGGTGTCCCTGGAGGCTGAGAGACAAGTTGGGAAGCTAATGCAATCATCCATGTAAGAGGGCACTGGAAGTGAAAAGGGAGAATGGCAGTGAGATGCATCCTGGGAGCAGAACGGATGGAACTTGAAGGCTGATTCCCTTTCTCCCCACGTCTAATCCATCACCAATCCTGCTGACACGGGTCTCTCCGTTTTCATAGCTGATGCCCTACTTCGCGTTTCCTGCCTCTCCTTCCAGGCTTACCACCCTCCTTGCTTCCTTTTAGCTTTCCTCTAATCTAGGGTGTCTCAAGCTGAGCACTATCAACATTTTGGGTCAGACAGCTCTTGGTTGCAGGGGGTGGGCTGTCCTGTGCCCTGTAGAGTGTTTGGCGGCATCCTGGCTTCCACCCAGGATGGGTGACAGATGCCTGTAGCACCTCCACCCCCAGTTTTGACAACCAACAACGTCTGCACACATGCCCTATGTTCCCTGGGGGCAAAATCACCCCAGCCGAGAACCACTGCTCTACTTCTTTCCTCCACAGCTGCCTGAACAATCTTTAAAATGTCAAATCTGATAGAGCCACTCCCTTGCCTCCCATCCTAAAAGTCTTCAGAGGTTTCCGGTTACACTCCTCACGTTGCTGGTTTCTGCACGCTCTTTGAACTTTACCCCCAGCTACTCCTCCCTCTCTCCAAGCCCGCCCCGGACATACTGATCTTCTCTCTGCTCCTCAGGCCCTTCCCATGAGTTGTGTCCTCTGCCTGAAACGTTCTCCCACCTCTTTGCCTGGCCATACCTGAGCGTCCCTCAGCTCTTGGAGCCAATGCGACTTCTTCCAGGAAGCATTCCCTGACTTCCCCCAATCCAGGTCGGATCCCCAGTTATGAAATACCCTCTCGAACACTACCTGCTGGACTCAAGCTGAGGGACTGAACCAGAAAACCACTGAGGGGCTGTTTCTTGTGAGGGTCTGAAATCTGGCAGGTCAAGTGAAGGCGGTTTTTGTGACCGGAGACATTGTGTGGAATGTGACAGTCTGAGGAGTAATGCTGCATCGGGAAGCTGCAAGTTATCCTCGTGCCTTTAGAGAAGACACTGCTGGGCGCGTGTAAGAGTGCTTGGGGTCTGAACACAGGTGGGAAGTTCTCTCTGACACAAACAGACCTCACAGTTGTGAAAGCATGCTGGCTTTTGTACCAGCTGTGTGGCCTTGGGCACCTCAGTTCATGTCTCTGAGCCTCATTTTTACCATCTGTAAAATGGGTATACATACACATACCCTCTACCAAGTGAGGCCTATTTTATAGAGTTGCAATTCTGTTAATGACAATGTATACAAAATGCCTGGCAAGTCCTAAGTGCTCGACAGGTGAATAAATGGAAACTGTTATTGGTAGTTAATCTCACTTCGGCAGGGAGTCTTTGCACCCTGCTGTGGAGCTCCTTCAGCTGTGTGTGTGTGTGTGTGTGTGTGTGTGTGTGTGTGTGTGTGTGAGGGTGGCGGTCCGGGGAGGTGGCTGCAATGTCTGCAGGCTCTTACTTCTGGGGTAGTCAGGGCCCTCCTGACAGCTCGGCTGCCCGGCTGCCCAGATCACAGACACCTCACCCCAGGTGGTTAGAGACAGCCATTTGGGAGTGGTTTGGGTTTTTCACAATGACAGTTTCCTGAAAGTCACCCTGACTCTGGGCTGGGGATTGCTGGGTACCTGCCAAGGGGGGAAACATAGAAAGAGGAAGGCACTTCCTGTTAGAAAGCAGAGGGCTGGGCGGTGAAGCGAGGGGAGCAGGGAACCCAGGCCCCAGGATCGAGGGGGGCTGTGGACGGGCCTCAGCAGATGCCCGGGACCCTCACGGCCCTGTAGCGGGAGGGGCCGGCGCGGCCTCCCGTGGCCGGCTCTGCCCGGGTTGGCCTGCAGACCTCTCCCTGTCCCTGTCCTGGTCCCGTCCAGTTTGGGGCGCTGCCTTTCTCTGCCTTGACTGAGGTTGCTGCTCCCCTTTGGCGCCCTCCTGGCTCTCAGACCCTGGACTGGCTGCTTTCGAACCTACTTAGAAAAAAAAGGAAGGAACCTGAGGGCTTCCCTCCCAGCGAGGCCACCACCCAGCAAGGCCATGCCGCATGCGGTGGCTCCTTCTAGCTTCCCTGAAACTCCAGGAATGGGGGGCCTCCTGGCTGTGCAGCCCCCCTCCTCCACCCCGTCCCCATCCCACGGGGCCCTCTGCCATTCTGGGCCGCCCCGGGCTCCTTCTCTGCAGGGAATCTGAAACGTCTGTAATAATCCCCGCTTGCCCAATCGCAATGGACGGAAACCACCACAAACCCTCCGGAGGGGACCGGACCTGACTATTCACCTGCTTTTTCCTTTCTTTTCTTGGTACCCAGATTCTATCTGCTCACCCTCTTTTGCAGCTGCCTGTTGGCCGGGGGATTCTGAACAGGTTTTCGTAGCCCCTGAGCCTCAGTTGCTGAACCTGTCAGATGGACGTGTAATACTAACAACCACCCTTCAGGGCTGACGTGACGATCCAGTGACTAAATCTCCTCTCACATCAGAGGCTCATGGCTCGTGTGACCATGTGTCCCAGTTTGCCTGGGACAGCCGGGTTTATGCCCGTTGTCCTAGTGTCATTATTAATAGCCGTCCCTTTTACTCTCAAAAGTGTCCCCGTTTGGACCCTAAATGAGACAGCCATGGTCCGTGCCCTCTCCTAACTGGGGGAGTCCCTCTTCGCTCCACCAGGGGTAGGCTGGGTTCTTGCCCCAGCTCTGCCGCCAAGCCCAGCATGGCCTTGGACAAGCCACCCCTCTGAGCTTCTGTGTCCCCCGCTGTGCGGCTACTGTCACCCGCCACCCAGAGGGCCCGGGTGTGTGCTGTTCTGGTCTGTGCCCCCAGGGCCTGGCACACAGTAGGTGCTTCGCTGGCCGGATGGCTGATCTGCTCTGACTGGAGGAGCCGCCCGTGCCTCACCTCCCACTCACAGTGATGCTGGTCCCTGAGTCAGGGCCGGCGGGAGCCTGTGGTCAGCGCCCCAGGGTCACCCGCTCGCCTCCAGGCCACCCCACCCCGGGCGGGGTGCAGGGCCTTGATTCCAGCAGCTCCACACTGCTGCCCTGAGCTCTCGGAGCACCTGTTTCCTCAGCCTCAAGCTGGGAGATTGGGCAAGACGGTGCATCAGCCCGTTGCCAACCCGAGCTGGGTTTCTGGCCGCAGGGGCCGCACGTCGTGATAGGCTTGCGGAGCGCCGAGACCACGGTCTGGACCCTGGCTCTGCCCCTCAGTCAGGGTGTGATCTCGGGCAAGTCGCTTATCCTCCTGGGCCGCCACTTTCTCAAGGGAACGACGGGGAACTCTTACTTAGGCTGGGGGGTGGAGCCGAGGGGAGGCCGTGTTAGGTGTGCATAGTGCTGGAGGCCCAAGGAGGCACTTGACACACACCTGTCCCCCCCGCCAGGCTTTGCTTGTGACAAGAATGCAGCTCTCTCTCCCCTCCCCCTTCCTCCTGACAGCTCCCCTGGGCAGGGAAGGCGGGACCAGTGTCCCCAGCTGGACGATGGGAACCTGGTCACCCTTCACCACACGTTATCTCCGTCCAGAGAGGTGTGACACGTGGCCTAACAACTATGTAACATTTTACCAAGAGGAGAAAGTCAACAAACCACTGTCATGGAAAGTGTCCAGTGTGGACCTGATGGGCAGCCTCACCTATCACACTGATTTCCCAGGGAGGAAGCAGGACGGTCCAGGGTGCACGTTTCCTGAGCACCTACTAGGTGTTGGCATTTGCACTCACGTGACGCCGCCTCGTCTCACCACGACTCTGGGAAGCAGCTGCTGTTCCTTGCATTTCAGGACGAAGCCTGAAGAGCTTGCCTTGCCCAAGCCTGTCTAACTTCTTCTCAGCAGACTTGCTGGAGAGACTTGAACCCGGGCGTGTGTATCACCTAAGGCCAAAATACCTTCCACCACCTTCCCCATCTGGGCCCCCCAGGCCTTCGTTCCATCCCCCTCTCTGTCACAAAGGTGCTTGCCTCTTGCGATGCCTCAGTTTCCTCCCTCCCCATCAGCTGGGACCTTCCTCCCACCTACTTCTCAAGGATGCTTTGAAGATGAATCAGAGTGTGTTTTCCCAAAGCTCCCAGGGCCCTCCGGGGCCTCACCAGGGCAGCGTATTTTTAGCTAAAGCACAATCACAGCAGCAGTGCAGCCGTAATGAGCGCTCTCCAAGCATCCTGTTGCCGAGGCAAGTGGCAGGCATCATTAGTCCCATTTTAGAGATGGGAAAGCCGAGGCCGGGATTATCATTTGTGACCTGCCCACGGAGCCACGATGAGTCAGTCGAGGCTCCCTGCAGCCTCCCTTTGTTCCCTTTCCCTGTGGAGAAAAGGAGGGTCAGAAAGAAGAATTGCCACCCCTGGGAATGTCGGGCTCTTCTTTGGGGAGGGAAGGGGTACAGCCAGACTCGGTGGCTCCAGCCCAACCTAGGGTGGGGTTGGAGAAAAATGAGAATGGGGGTGGCGGTGCCCAGGATCCTCTTCCTCACTGGACTCGGGCCCCCGATTGTAGAGCTGCGACAGTGTCCCCCAGGTTTCTCCGGCTGTTACTTTGAGGCTAAGACCATGGCCAAGGTGGGGATGGTGGTGTATGCGTCCTGGTTCTTCTCGCATGAAGGGGAAGAACTTGATGTGGAGGAGGGAGGCAGGGAGGGAGGCAAAGAACTCCCATTTGCTCAGTGCCTTTCATATGCCACACCCTTCACATCTCATCCCCATTCTACAATGAGGAACCTGAGGCCAGAGGGGTGAAGCATTTCAGATGAGTTGCACAGCAGGTGAAAAGCAAAGCTGGGATTTCAATCCAGGCTTATTTAGCTGGAAAGCAGTTGTTTTGGAAGCAGCACGCCCTGCCTCTTTGGGAGAGGTGGCTTCTACACAGGGTTGGCTTCAAGCGTGTGTGACTTTTGTGATCACACAGGATCCTGCACTCACAGGGACCCTGCCCTTGGTTTAATTGGTCCTGCTGTCACCATCCTTGAAATTCTTTTTTTTTTTTGCGGTACGCGGACCTCTCACTGTTGTGGCCTCTCCCGTTGCGGAGCACAGGCTCAGCGGCCATGGCTCACGGGCCCA
>NW_021146089.1:19605-36065 GCF_002837175.3 Physeter macrocephalus
TCCCCTGCATCGGCAGGCGGACTCTCAACCACTGCGCCACCAGGGAAGCCCCATCCTTGAAATTCTTAATAATTTTTGAACAAGGGACCCTGCAAATGGTGTGGCTAGTCCTGGCTCTATGCACAAAAGGTTATGGGACCTGACGCCCCTAACTTGCAGAAGGCTGGTCACTTCCACTAAGTGTCCCTAGCCGCACTGTAGGAGGCTGGGTGAAAGGTCAGGCCTCGAGAGCATCACACTCACAGGGCCTGAGCTGTGGATGCTTGGGGAGGACCTCTTGTGGGAAGAAGCACCCTGATGGTGACTGAAGCTGGGGTTCAGCCTGGGAGGACCTGGTACCTGGTAGAGCTTTACAGAGGCTGACAGGGGCTGGAGACCAAAGAAAAGGGACACATAAGCCCTCTGGGATGCTGTGGGCTGGTGGAGGGCCTTACTTCAGCTATTAGTGCAGGAAGTCACTGAGAAACTGTTGAATGCATCGTCGTGACTCTGATGGTCAGAACCGGATGGGAGGCGTGACCAACTTTTTCTTTCAAATAAGCACACGTGGACTATTTTCAAAGTCGTCACCAGGGGAGACTGTGGACCTGTTCCAAAGATGTCACTGGAGGGGCTTCTGGGCCCTGAGCACATCCCAGCCGACTGCCTCCGGTTTTAGCGGCACCTGTGGTGGGTGGACGGTTCCATGTGAGTTCTGACTTGCTCACAGCCTCCCGTCTCAGGCACTGGACACGTGACTCTCTGAGTTCTCTCTTGGCCCCAGTTGGAGTCTCCCACTCAGCTCCCCTGGTGCAGGGGCAGCCCAGAGGTCAGAGGTCCCGGAAAACTCTAGCTCCTGTGCCTACCAGGGCAACCTTGAAATCACATTCTTGTACTGACTTTTCCTCCTTTTCTGATTCATTTCCCTCACCTCTCATTCTGGCGTCTTGGGGCTACCTCCTAAATAAACTGTGTTTACCTTTGTCCTTGTCTGAGGCTCTGTTTTGGAGGAACACAAGCCGAAATAGGTGGTATCGCTTACAGCATTGTCAGTCTCTCTTCTGGACTGCCTTTCGGAAGCTGAGCCCCGATCGATCTCTTGTATCTCCTTGAACGTGGCAAACCTTTCATCTTCCAGGAGGGGGAGATTTCTGCCAGCAGCCAAACATGATCCAGAACAAAGCTTGGTTTCAAGGTGGGTGATAAATCACATTTGGTGTGGAGTGGGGCTGGGTGGAGGCCCCAGCAGAGGACTGGCCTTTGCCAAGACTTGGCTTTAAGTCTGATCTTGGTTGTGCTTTTGCTGTGTGATCTTGGGCCAGTGACTTGACTTCTCTGGGACCCAGGGGCCTCATCTGAAAAATGAAGGGCAGTAGCTCTCAGCTCACAGATTTGCTGTGAGGATCGAGCATATTTGTGAGATCATCTTGTGACTGAAAAACAGCTGTACGTACACAAGTTAGGATTGGTTGAAAACAAGATGGTGGCAGCAGTTCAAGAGGTTGGGGCCAGTAAATTGTGAAGGCCAGTTCCCCATGGGAGTCTGAACACATTTGATCAGTGTGAGCATCATTGGAAGGGCCTCCTAAGAGTCTTCTGGGCCAAGACAACTATTTTCTGGCTGTGGTCGTCCTGGTATGCTGGTTACGAAGCAGCCCTTTGTCCTCTGTGGGCGAGCCTTGGAGACACTGTACAGAGAAATGGTCTGGGTTCTGAGCTTGCTTTGTGCGCATTCGTGAGCTAGTTCTTGAAGAGAAACATGTGACCCCAGGGCTTGGCAGATGACGCGCTGCTCTGGTGGGTGTGGGTCGGGGCCTTGGTGTTGGTGTGAACACCACACCGGGGTTGTCCATCTGTTCAGCAAATATGTTTATTGAGCAGCTGCTGTGTTCCAGTCACTCTACTGTTGCTGGGGGTACAGCAGGAAGCCCCGCCCCTTCTTGGACCACATTCTAATCGAGGATAAAGGGATAAACAAATACAGACATAAGGTCAGGTTGTGCCGTGAAGGAAGATAAAGTGAAGTGAGAAAATGGAGAGGCACCGAGGTACTGATTCTGACTTAGAATCCTGAGGGATTGGGTTAAAGGTAGGGGTAACAGGCAGTGCAAAGACCCAGAGGTGAGAGAAAGAGAGAGGAGAGAGAGAGAGAGAGAGAGAGAGAGAGAGAGAGAGTCAGGGAGAGGGAGAGGGAGGAAGAGAGGCGGAGGAGATTAGGAGAGAAAAAGGGAGAGAGAGGAGGTAAAGTGAGAGAACTCAAGAGAGGTGATGAGGACATGGGGAGGCCAGATCATGGAGGGCTTTGTAGGCCAAGGGAAAGTTCAAGTCCAGTGACTCCTCTTGTGAAAAGTGAGGCCTTGGACTAGGCAAGTAGTTTTCAACTCTAAAGTGTCTGGTTTTCAAAAGCACCAATGCCCAGGCCCTACCCAGCATCTCTGGAGATGGGGCTCGAGCATCCGTTTTATTACAACTGCCCCCAACTCCCCACCCCAGGTGATTCTCTGGGCAGCCAGAATCAAAACACCACTGGACCAAAAGGGCTTCAGGACCAGCAGGAGGAGCTCCTGATGGGGCCACCTCCCTCCCTTCTGTCCCTTTTGGCGTCCTCCTTAGGCTCAGACCAGCTTCAGCCTTGGCCAGCAGCCTGCCTCCCCCGTCAAACATCCTGATCTGCAGGAAGAGGAGATCAGCCGTGTCAGGGCCTTCTTCCTATCCACAGACCCCAAGACCAGAGGGCACAGGGCAGCGGCCACCCTTGGCCTTGGGAGGTTTTGTTTACGGTGCACATTTCACTTCAACAGAGCCGCACAGCTGCGATCTTGCCTCACTGCCGTTGCCAGCAATGGGGGGCGGCCTTCACCCCGCCTGCTAGTTTCTCAAGTTCCTCTTTTGGGCATGTGCCTGCCCCTCCGTGTTCCCGTGGCTGCGTGGAAGTGGACTGAGGCCCAGAGGGTGACTAAGAGGGGAAGCCCCTATGCCGAGGCTCCCAGAGGCTCCTGGATTGCGTAAGGGCTATTTCTGAGGCGATTGCAGACGATCTGATGAATCATAGCAAACACACATGGCTCTGGCGGTGGGGACAATCCTTCCTTATGAAGCTGTGGAAAACGGAGCTTCTCAAAATGAATCAGCAGCAGCCGAACACCACGTCTGTGGGAGGAGGATGAGGGTGCGAATTACACATTTCCAAAGTGTAGGGGTGCGGCCTCTGGGGCCTGGGAGCGGGGGCTGCAGGGACCCAAGTCTGTGGTTTCCTTCGTGACTCAAAAGGCATCCCTCGCCCACCTGAGCCCACCACTGGAATCTAGCGGCACTCCATCATGGAACAAAGTCCCTTGCACTTACCAAGGAGCTGAAGACTGGAGAAAATCCGTGGAGGTGTGGCTAAGTGTAGCTGCTTGATGGCGACACACAGGCTTTGGATCCAGAAACCCCAGAGGCCTCCCCTTGACTGGGTGGCCTATGTGAGAAGCTCTTACCCATGAGGAGAAGGCTCAAACCATTCCTGTCAGGAGATGGGGAGGCCCTCCCTGCTCCCCCAAGCTCAGAGGAGTGTGAGCTGAGGGACAGAGATGTGTGCTGGTTGGGGCCTCACACTTTAGAGTTAGACAATACTGGGTTTGAGGTCCAATTCCAATATGGCGACTTGGTGCATGTGCCCAGACATAGCTGAGCCTCAGCTTTCTCATTTGTAATATCAGGAAATAATATCTTTCTGGAAAGACTGTTATTAAGGACACATGAGGATTGCATGAGGCAGCAGGACGTAGATGCTAAGAACTTGGACTCTACAGCTGGGGGTTTAAGTCCTTGCTCTGCTACTGTGTGTCCTTAGGCAGGTGTCTTAACTGTTCTGTGCCCCACTTTCCTCATCTATAAATGGGGATGATATAATAATAGCGTCTTCCTCATAGCTGATATAATAAATAAGCTAATATATGTAAAATTGAAAGAAGGATGCCTGGTACATAATGAGTTCTCAATAAGTGCTAGGTATCATTATATAAAGTGATTATCAGAGCACGTTATCATAAATTAATTACAGCCAGAGCTCAAGAAAGTGTAGTTGTCATTAATTATCATCATTACTTTCTTTCCAGAGAGCTGAAGTGAATTTGGGTAAAAGCTGGGGCCGGGAGGTGCATTGGAGAGAAGAAAGCCTGAAGTTAGGAACAAACAGTCCTAAACTTTGTATGGAACCACAAAAAACCCTGAATAGTCAAAGCAATCTTGAGAAAGAAGAACAAAGCTGGAGGCATAATGCCCCTGATCTCAAACTATATTACAAAGCTATAGTAACTAAAAGAGTATGGTAATTAGCATAAAAGCAGATACATAGATCCATGGAATGGAACAGAGAGCACAGGAATAAACCCACACATATATGGCCAATAAATTTTTGACATGGGAACCAAATATATACAATGGGGAAAGGACAGTCTTTTCAATAAGTGGTTTTGGGAAAATTGGACGGCCACATGCAAAAGAATGAAACTGGATCACTATCTTACACCATATACAAAAATTAACTCAAAATGGATTAAAGACTTGAATGTAAGACCTGAAACCATAAAATTCCTAGAAAAAAACATGGGGGTAAGATCCTTCGAAATAGGTCTTGGTGATAATCGTTTGTGTCTGACACTAAAAGCAAAAGCAACAAAACCAAAAATAAACAAGTAGGACTACATCAACTTAAAAGCTTCTGCACAGCAAAGGAAATCATCAACAAAATGAAAAGGCAGCCTATGGAATGGGAGAAAGTAATTGCAAATCATATGTCTGATAAGGGCCGAGTATGCAAAATATATAAAGAACTCATACAATTAAGTAGCAAAACCCTAAACAATCTGATTAAAAAATAGTCAGAGGCCCTGAATAGACCTTTTCCCAAAGAAGACATACAATGGCTAACAGATACATGAAAAGATGCTCAACATCACTAATCATCAGGGAAATGCAAATTGAAACCACAGTGAGATATCATCTCGAATCTATTAGAATGGCTATTATCAAGAAGACAAGAGGGGGGCTTCCCTGGTGGCGCAGTGGTTGAGAATCCGTCTGCTGATGCAGGGGACACGGGTTCCTGCCCCCGTCTGGGAAGATCCCATATGCTGTGGAGCGGCTGGGCCCATGAGCCGTGGCCGCTGAGCCTGCGCATCTGGACCCTGTGCTCCGCAACGGGAGAGGCCACAACAGTGAGAGGCCTGCGTACCGCAAAAAAAAAAAAAAAAAAAAAAAGAAGACAAGAGGGAGTTCCCTGGTGGTCCAGTGGTTAAGACTTCGTGCTCCCAATGCAGGGGGCTCAGGCAGTGAGAAGCCTGCGTACCGCAAAAAAAAAAAAAAAAAAAAAAAAGAAGACAAGAGGGAGTTCCCTGGTGGTCCAGTGGTTAAGACTTCGTGCTCCCAATGCAGGGGGCTCAGGTTTGATCCCTGGTCAGGGAACTAGATACTGCATGCTGCAACTAAAAGATCCTGCATGCCACAATGAAGATCTCACACGAGGCAGTGAAGATCCTGTGTGCTGAAACTAAGACCCAGCACAGCCAAATAAATAAATAAATATTAAAAAGAAAAGAAGACAAGAAATAAGTGTTTGTGAGGATATAGAGAAAAGGGAACCCTAGTACACCATTGATGGGAATGTAAACTGGTGTTAACTACTATGGAAAACAATATGGAGGTTCCTAGAAAAATTAAAAATAGAACTACCATATGATCCAGCAATTCTACTTCTGGGTATTTACCTGAAGAAAATAAAAATACTAATTTTAAAAGATATATGCACCCCCATGTTCATTGCAGCATTGTTTACAATAGCCAAGATATGAAAACAAAGTGTCCATTGATGGATAAGTGGATAGAGAATATGTCACACACACACACACACACACAAAATGGAATATTAGCCATAAAAAGAATGAAATTTTGCCATTTGCAACACCATGGATGAAACTTGAAGGCATTGTAAGTGAAATAAGTCAGACAAAGAAAGACAAATACTGAATGATCCCTGTTATATATGGTATCTAAAAAACAAATAAACAAAACCCAAAACAAACAAAGCTCAAAGACACAGAGAACAGATTGGAGGTTGCAAGAGGTGGGCGGTGAGAGAGATGGGTAAACTGTTTGTTTTTTTTTTTAGTTTAAATACATTGAATAAAAAAAAATCTGAAGTCAGGAAGACTGTGGCAGTCAGACTTTGGGGTTCCTTTATAATTTTGCTTGGTTTTGTCCAAAGCAGAGGGGCACTTTGCGATTAGCTGGATAGTGGGAGAAAGACAAGGGGGAGAGTCTGCCTTAGAGAAGACTGGAGTTCCAGGGTGACCCCATTTATCTCTCTGCAAAGATGGAGCAACTTCGCAGAGTGCCCAATCCATACTGCGCAGAGAAGAGCCTGGAGATACTTCAGCAGTCCTCCTGGCCCCACGGCAGAGTCAACCGTTGAGGTTCAGATGAGAGTTTTCACTCATATGTTTGTCCGAACAACACGCAATGTTTATGGGGAAATAGCTGAAAATTTGAGTTTTTTTTCTGTGGTTGTTGCCGGTGGACATGGTTCCCTTACAGACATGCTGTTTGTAGGATCTGAGATTCTGGTTTGTGACTCTTGTGTGCATAAGCCTGACAGCTGGGCTTGAGGTTAACCTAATTTCTGTAACTAGAATGTCCTAATAGAATGGTTCTCACCCCCGGATGCAAATTTGAATCACATGAAAAGCTTTAAAAAATAATGGCGCTTGGGCCCCATGCCAGACCAATTGAGTCTGAATGGCCATGGGTAGGTCCAGG
Organism: Physeter macrocephalus; assembly: GCF_002837175.3. Lineage (NCBI taxonomy): Eukaryota > Metazoa > Chordata > Mammalia > Artiodactyla > Physeteridae > Physeter > Physeter macrocephalus. The sequence goes on from NW_021146089.1 coordinate 26,383, forward strand.
CATTGTATGGTTTAAAAGCTCCCTGGGTGGTTCCAACGTGCATTGAGGGTTGAAAAGCCACTGTTCCAGTACATCTGCTGCTCTGAATTGATTATTTTTCCTGCTTCCTTTCATCTTGAACTACTGGCCCCTCCCCATCCCACCCTGCCCCATCTCACTCCATTCCATTTTTTCCCTTTTATGTTCCACTCCACTTTATTTTATTGTGATCCATTCTACTTGAATACATTCCAATGAGACTGATTGGTTGAATGATTCAATCATACAAAAATTATTTATGGAAGGCCTACCGTATACCTGATACTAGACTAGGAAGGGCAGACAACAGCAGGAAGCAGGAAAGGACAAGGTTCTTGGTCTCATGGAATTAGAAAGGGAAATAAGCCAATAAATAGAGGATATTTACAGATGGAGATTAAAAAAAACTTAGGGAAGAGGGTGTGAGAGTGATGGGTGGTCAGAGAAGGTGACATCTGAGCAGAGACCTGAATGAAATGAGAAAGCGGCCATAAGGTTATAGAAAGTTCTAGAAAAAGAAAAGAAATGAAAGCCTGAGAAGGGAACACATTCCCTTCCAGTTCATTCTATTCCACACATTACATTTCATTCTTTTATTTATTATCTACCTATACATTTCATTCTTTTATTTATTATCTACCCTATTCCAATCCTTTAAATGCTCTCTTAGTTTATTATTTCAGTCCTAATTCGTTTCTTTTGACTTGGCTTAACCAACTGGGTTACTAGTCTAATATCAGGTAACAGGTAGAGATGCAATAATTGCTAATTTGGAGGTCAGCCAGTGGAGATGGCGTTGTCCCACTGCGGGGCTCAGCTCAAGTCTGGACAGATGTTCTGCCTGACGACCAGGTTCAGGTTTAGAAAGAAATTAGAAATTGGTTGCCACAGATACACTTCCCCACGTGTAGCCTGCTGATCTCATGAATTTTTTGTATCATGATGTACTCCAAATATAGGGCCTTAGTAGACAGCATAAACCCATTTGGATTCAAAATATGTGCCTCATTTTCTCACCTGCCACAGTGCCTGAAATTGCCTTCTTTGGGTCACTTAGGGGGAGGCCTTCTAGAGATGAGCAGGTTTAATGGGGTTCAGGGGTCCAGTTAGTCTATTAGAGTCCCTTGGGATCTCACATAGACTGGGATCCTGAGGGAATGGGACATAGGGCAAGTGTGTTAAGTCTGCTCAGGCGACCATAACAAAATACCATGGACTGGGTGACTTAAGCAATAGACACTTACTTCTCACAGTTCTGGAGGCTGGAAGTCCAAGATCAAGGTGCTGGCAGATTTGGGGTCTGGTGGGGGCTCTCTTCCTGGCTTGCCGATGGCGGCCTTCTCACCGTGTCCTCACACGGCAGGAAGAGAGACAGAGAGCTTTGGTCTCTTCAACTCTTCTTACGAGCACACTGATCTCATCGGGGAGGCCTCATGACCTCATGTGAACCTACTCACCTCCCCAAGGTCTCACCTCCAAATACCATTACATTGGGGATTAGGACTTCAACATATGAATTTTGGGGGAAATATAAGCATTCAGTCCATAACAAAAGGCAAGATTTGATTAGCGAGAAGAAAGACCTAAGATCTGGTAAAGTAGGGGACATATCCCAGGATAGTATGAGGGCCCTGAGGCTGTGGACATGGAGTGAACAGGGAAGGCCAAGGCCACACAGGGTACATCAGTGTTCTACCGAGGGCCAGGCTGATACCTTGTGTGGCAAATTTAAGACAAGTCTGCAAACTCATTGATATACATCCCATTGAGAGGTGAGGTTTATGTTTCTCCCTGCCCCATATCTTAAATCTGAGCTGGTCTTAGTGACTCACTTGTAAGCAGTAGGATGCAGTAGAGGTTTTGCCACATGATTTCCAAGGCTAGATCATAAAAGCCCATGGAGCTTCTGCCTGGTTCTCTTGGGTCACTTGCTCTGGAGGAAGCCAGCTGGTATGTAAAAAGTCTGAGACTGCCACGCTGGAGAGGCACAGCTGAGCACCTACTCCAAAACCAGCCTCGACTACCAGCCATCTTGGACTGAGTCTGGATGTGAGTGGGCAACCCAGGATGTCCAACCCCACCAAGCCTTCAGATGACTGTAACCCTAGCCGGCATCGACTCCACTCTCACGAGGGACCTGAAGCAAGAACCGCCCAGTCAAGCCATTGCTGGGTTCTCAACCCCCAAAATCATGAGCAAGATAAAATGGCGGTTCTTTTATACCCCTGAGTGTTGGGGTAATTTATTTCATAGCAATAGTAACCAGAACAGCTTGTACCTCGCCAGCTCTCTGTGGCCCACGGCGATGGACCAAACATCCAGAAAAATGACAATAGCAGAACACAATAGGCTGCCCCAGGTAGTTGGAGGGGAGAGGGAAGGATAAAAAGGGGCTTATAGACAGATGCAAACGATTATATATAGAATGGATAAACAACAAGGTCCTACTGTATAGCACAGGAACTGTATTCAATATCCTGTGATAAACCATAATGGAAAAGAATATATTAGAAGGAGAACACACATATATATATATATATATATATATGACTGAATCACTTTACTGTACAGCAGAAATTAACACATTGTAAATCAACTGTACTTCAAAAAATAAAAAAAATAAATCATGCTAAAATAAGATACCAAATGAATAGTATAGCAGGGTATAAAATGACTGTCCAATTATGTATAACTGAATCACTTTGCTGTACAGCAGAAATTAACACAACATTGTAAATCAACTATACTTCAACTATACTTCAATAATATTACTATACTTATAGAAAAAAGAACCTGTAGACTTGGAAATGATTTTAGAGATTAACTTGTCCGACACCTTTCCTTTGAGAGGCTGACAGGAAGTGACTTGCCCCAGGTCACCAGGATTGTAGGTGAGAGATCTAAGGACTGGAAGCCAAGTTCCCACATCCAGACTCCTACTTTCCTTCTTCAGATTTTCTGGGTCAATACAGGGCTTAGGGGATAAGGGGATGGTAAGGCGGTTGGTTCTGGTTTCCCTGGAACGAGTTTGGATGTCACTAAATGAAACACTATCCTAGACCTCCCTGGAAGTGACTCCTCTTGGAATTCTTTGCCTAGAATGTTCCCCCTCTGTCCATCCCTGCAGATCTGGATCCTCCCAGACCATCTTCTTTCTGATGCATTCAATGATTTAATATATAAATATTCGTAAGGCACTTCTTATATGCCAAGAGCTGTATTGGGGTCTGGAGCTCGCTTGTGGAGCAAGGTAAACATGGACCCTGCCCTCTGGAGCCACCCTGGCCTCCCCACTTGGAAAAAACAGCTCACATCTGAAACTCCAGGCCTGTTGTTTTCACTCTGTGTAGGACACCACCCCTGTGTGTAATAACTGGATTCGTGACTCATCTCTGGAATCGAAGCTCCTCCAGGGCAGGATTAGTGCCGGTTGGTGGATGTCTCTTCTAAAGCATGTGGCTCAGTACCTGACCCAGCTGCCCTGGCTGCTCTGTAAGGTAGTGAGTTCCCTGTCACTATTAGAGTGTAGGTGTATCAGAGGGTTAGACAGGGGAGCCTCATCCCTCTAGTGGAGAGTCTTGGTTCCTTATGTGATATTGTAATGGCACCTGCCATTTACTGAATGCTCACTGTGTCCTGGTGTGGTGCTTTGGGGTTTATATACATTTAATCCTCACATCCAGGAGGTGGTATTGTTTTAATATCCACATCTGCCCCAGCTGGGAAGTTGCTCCATCAGCCAGGCCTCTCATTATTTTAGGATGTGTTGATTCATTTATTTCCATTCTTGAAGTACAAGGGCATTGATGTGTTTCCAAAATTGGATGCAGGGCAGGTGGTTGTAACAGGAGCCAGAAGATGAGAGAGGAGAGGAGAGGACAGCTCTTTCTCTGCCTTTTCAAGTTGTGGGTCACAGAACATCAAAGCAGGCAGAGTCTCCTTAGATGTCACCTGATCCAGCCCCCTAATTTTATAGATGAGAAAACTGAGGCCCAGAGAGGGGAAGGGAAGCCATGATGGTCCCTCTCCTTCAGCTGGGTTCTGTTGGCAAGTGAAGGGGCACGGGCTACTGTGGTCAGTAAAGGTGCCACACAAGGTCTTCCTCCACCCCCAGAGAAAGGAAGGTTTAGGGCAAGGCAACTCTGCTGCCGTCTGGGACACACACACACACACACACACACACACACACACACACACACACACACACACACACACACACCACAGCCTCATGCAAGAAGGAACAAGACTGGGCTTTCCAAACCAATGTAAGTTAGGCTTCTGCAGCCAAAACAGAGGGCAGAGTCACGGAAAAGACGCACAGTTCTTACTCAGACTAGAAACATTGGCAATGCCCCTGGCTGGCATTCTCTGCCCGTTCGGAGCAAGAACTTCAGGGTGAGAGTAAATAGGGAGCTTTTTCCTGGGCTGCTGTTGGCAAGGCATGTGGGCCAGTCACAGGCAGAACTGGCCCCCAAATAAATAAGACCAGGTTGCCTGGGCTTGAGCAAACCCACAGTAAGAAGGATCCATAGGACATCTGAGCTGGAGGGAGCCTTGAGAACATCTTACTCAGTGGTTCCCAAAATGGATGGCTTCCACGGCACCTTAGGTATTCCCATCCTCTTCAACTGGGGCAGATCTGCTGCAGGGATATACACTGTGATTCTCCTACTGAGGTTTGCCATAAACTCCATGCAGCATTTTTGTCCCCTTAGATTTGCCCTAATACCATAGGGTCTGCCAGGGCTTAACGCTCCGGTACTGTAGCCGTGTGTATGGTAACCAGAGTCCGCTGCATAGCACTTCTTTGCTCCAGGCAGGCTCCATTCAAAGTTGGCGGTCTTCTGTGTCACTTAGAAATTGGTTTGGAGCATTATTCTCTTAAAAAAAATATAGCTAGATAAGATCTACTGCAAATAATGAAAAGTGTAGTACAGATACATCAAACGTAATTATAGCCACAACATTTTCCTTGTGAAAAATACAACTCTTAGGGAAATAAAATGTACAATTGAAAAGTTTTCCAAAGGAAAAACACCTTAAAGGAAAATACTTTTCTTTGAGATAGGGAAAAGAGTATGTCATTGTTTTTTCATCAAGATGTAATCTGACACAAAAAGCAGTCATAGAATTGCACCAATTCCATATCCATTTTTCTGAACGTGTTAAGAATAAAAGGTGTTTATAAAGCAGAACACACTTTCTGAATTTTACATTTTATTTTATTTTATTTATTTATTTATTTATTTATTTATTTTTTTGCGCTGTACGCGGGCCTCTCACTGCTGTGGCCTCTCCCTCTGCGGAGCACAGGCTCCAGACGCGCAGGCTCACCGGCCATGGCTCACGGGCCCAGCCGCTCCACGGCACGTGGGATCCTCCCGGACCGGGGCACGAACCCGCACCCCCTGCATCGGCAGGCGGACTCCCAACCACTGCGCCACCAGGGAAGCCCGGATTTTACATTTTAAATTGATGGTATTCTCCTACAAAGTGCCACATCACACCAGATCTGTTTACAGACTGTACGATACTTTTTGTTTTGTGGCCAGACATGAATATGAACATATGGTTTCTGCCACCTCTCTCTCATTCTGGTGTTTGTCAGAGTCAGGAAAAAATAATGAAGTCACTGAAGTGTTATCTCTCTAGCAATAAAGAAGAAAATATATTTAGTGCATGCTTCATCATTTGTCAAGAAACATTTCTGAAAAATAAAACTCATTTACCCAGTGGTTTACAAAATAGAAAAAGCATTCACTAGGAAATGCTAAATCCTAATGAATGATTAGCTGAATTTGCTCACTCCAGAACCTGAAGAGGCTTTCCAGGAGTTGTGCTTTTGTCTTAGTGGTGTGGGGTGCCAGGTACAATAATTTACCCCTCACTTTGGAGGGGATGCCCTGGCCTTTCCCAGAACCCATTAAAACTGATGTGGCAGGACCCTGCATCTTCATGGGTTTTATCGCCCATCCTCTGGAGTGCTTGTGTCTTATAGAGACCTCCAGGGTACCTGCCACTTCTTACTCATCACTTACTGATTAACGGGAAGTCATTAATGTGGTCGACCAATGTGCCATTGTCTGGAACGTCCAGATGGTCCAAACTGCTACGACAGAGCATAGAAGAGTCAATGTAGCCCTAGGGGAAGGCTGTCCATGTAGAGTGTTGTCCATTCTACACAAGTGTGAGCTGCTCCTGGTCCAACTTCCTGAGATGCATTTGAAGGAATACCTTCATCAGCTCAGCTCAGTGGCCACACTTCAGCCCAGGCTGTTACCCTGCTCAGTAGAGATACTGCATACAGCACAACAATTGCAATCAGAGCTACTACTTGGCTGTGACAGCCTCTAAATCCTTCTAGGGTATTTTTAGTGGCCCGACTAACAAATTAAATGGAGCTATGGTGGGAACTACCATCTCTATATCCTTTAGATCTGTAAGGGTGGCATTAATCTTTCCCTGATGCAATACTGATTTTGATTTACTCTCTTAGCTGGGAGGGGTAGAGTGGGGGTGGTGGTGGAGGCAGTTCCAGAAGTTTCTACCTGCCCTTCCCCTACTATGACTGTTCTGACTCACAGGCCAAGGAAACTATACGGAAGTTCTGCCAACTATCAAGTATGTCCATCCTGGTTGTATATTTAGGGACTGATGAAATGACCACTGGGTGATAGGTCTGAGTCTGGACTCCATTTCTTACCCGGCCCCCTGGACCTTCTCATTCTAACAGGGACCAAGGTAATATTTTGTATTAACTCAGACCTTATATCCAACAGTCCTTAAAATTCCTGGCCTTTTTCCTTTCCGGAGTGAAACCCTGGAGGCCACTTTGACATGGTGGTGCAGGGTTCTTCTTCCTGGGGGGCTGCTCTTTCCTTCGGTGAGTAGATTCCGTGTCTGAAAATGGGCTCAGGTCTGGGAGCAAGGCAAGAGATCCTGATTCTTGATTTTTTCTGATTGCATAGATTGAGCAATTGCTCATCTAACTTGTCTTTAGGGATGTCGTGTTCTCTGAATCATTTCCGTGGCTGTCTGTGGGTCGGGCCCTAGCTTCCTGTGACTTTTGCTTCTCTTTACAATATTTGCACTCATCTCCCTTCTGACGGCTAAGTGCCATCTGGCATCTATTGTTTCGGGACCCTATCATTCCCATTCCTTTCGGGGAAGCCTGGCAGACCCAGTGTTTTCTGGCTGAATAAGGTTATAACTTGGCCTTAGATATGGGTTTCGCAGTCAGCAGGTCAGGTGGGCATCTAACTGAGTGGGAGATGGGGGCATATGTTTTCTTGCAGCACAGAGAAGGGGAGATAACTTTCTGCAAACTTTTAAAGCCAAGCAGGAGTGCTTGTATTTAGTAGGAGTCCTGGACCACTTCTGCAGGCTTAGAGAGTTCTGGAGAGTCTGGGGGCCTCAAGGTTCTTGAGTGCATCCACGTTCATGTTTCTATTCCAGGTCTCAGGGCCCCACTTCTTTCGAATGAAAACTCTGACCTTGGCATAACAGCATTGCCAGGGTTGAGACTTTTCTGGTGCTCTGTTTCCCTTATAATGAAGACCCAGGCCTGAGCCTCAGCCTTTTCTATCTTCTGACTGCAGGAGACGAAGGCTCTTTAGATGTTGCCAAAGAGGCCCTCTGACGTTGACATTTTGGCGAGCCAACCAATTTTATTGTCATTATAATTAGTACCTTATCTAAACCTCTCCAAAGCCTGAGATTTTGCACCTAAGAGTTCATTCCCTTCCGCAGGTAACCCATCCCAGTTTGCCACCAGTGAAAAGCTTCATGTTTCCACCGTTACATCCCCCCAAGGGCTGTGCTTACTCAACGTACTCCCAACCTGTCCCAGGGCCGGAGAACTCGTCATCCAGCTGGTGAATGGGTGAATCAAAGCCCCCTTTTAATCTGCTTCTTTAGACCACCCACTTCTGGCATCAACTCTCCAAAGCCAGACACTCTGGGAAATGGATTCAGGGACAGAAATTTGAATTCAGGGTGTTTCACGGGGAGTGCTTTGAGGACCAACACCTGCAGGGATGAAGCATATAGGATTGGCAGAGAGAGATGTCGAATTCCGGTGCGGTTGCCAGGGAGGCCTCGGCCAGTCCCACGGGGGACTCTGAAGCTGAGCTGGCCCTGCAGAGTTGTCCCAAATTAAGGCCTCGGAGGTTCTCCATTGACCAGTCAGTGGGCTGCTCACAGGACGGGGTGAGAACTCCGGGTGAGGCTGTACCCTTCAATGAAGAGCAATTTCTGGGGAAGGATGATTCCTGGGTGAGTGAGGCCCTCAGTCCTAAAGGGTGGTCTGGGCAGAGAGCATAGCGTCCACTATGGCAGTGTTTCTCAAAGCGTGGTCCCCAAACCAGCCGTGTCCATCACCTGGGAACTTGTTAGAGATGCAAAATCTCTGGCCCTACCCTAGACCTGCTGACTCAGAAATTCTGGGTATAAGATCCAGCAGCCTGAGTTTTAATAAACCCTCCCAGTTAGTTTGATGCAGTGGAAGTTTGAGTTCCATGGTACTACAGGGGCCAGGATCCAGCAGGTCATTTATGGAGAAAAATGCTCTGCCCTAGTTCAGTTTCAAAGGACATTCTAAGAGGCACATCTGATGATGGGAAGTAGACGTAGAGTGATATCTATGTATAAATGTTTCCCTTGATCTACTTTCTAAAATGTGTTCATATGTTTCTCAATGGACTGATCCATGAGGGCAGCTGACTCATTTGTTGCCTCACCTGCTTGGGCCACGAAGTGTTTCCCAAAGAAAGTTCCAGCAATTTTCGGGAAGTACCTGGGTCCTGAGCAGCGGCTTAGGTGTCTAGGAATATTGACGTAAATTTGAAGCTTTTGCCAGTGGCAACGTAAATCAGAAGCATTTCCACTGAAGCAACAGCCCAGTAGAAAGGGTGTGGGCTTTGGCATCAGGAGAAACTCGGTTTAGAGCCTGGTGGACCCTGGGAGACCATGCTTCCTTTCTTGTCTGTGGAAAAAATGGAGTTGATGTGAAGAGTAAGAGGACACCACACGCAGTAAGTGCTAAACATGTGAGCTCCACTTTCACTTCCAGCATCCCATGTTCTAGTTTCCGCTCTGCCATAGCCACTCGGTGTGATCTTGGGCACATGCCTTCCCATCTCTGGGCTGTCCCCCCATGGACAGAGCAGAAAGCATTGATCTATTCAAGTGCCTGTGAGTGGGAGTCCTGTTGGTCACCCTTGTCCTCCAGGCATTCGGGACCAGGAAGGGAAGAGCCCTCCAGGGTGTTGAAAATCTCCCTTTGAATACAGTCCTAGCTCCTGCCCTGGCCTAGGAGGCCCCACCTTCGTGATCTGGAGTCTGGAAGCTTCTCAGAACTGCCCTCCTCCTCGTGCTATGTGCTCCAGGCACACTGTCCCTTCCTGTCTTTGAGCAAGCCAGGCTTTCCCCCATTTTATAGCCTCTGCATTTCCAGCCCCCTCTTCTGGAACATTCCACCCCAGTTCCTTGCATGGCTGGCTCCTTCTCATCTTCTGGGCCCCTGCTCATTGTCACCTCCTCAGAGAAAGCTTCCCTAATCTCCCCACTAACTCAGTACCCTCTCCCCTGCCTCAGTTACTATGGCACCGGCCCATCTGTTTCCCGCAAAGCATTTTTCACAACCTGAAGCTCTCTTGCTTTGTTTT
>NW_021146090.1:0-530 GCF_002837175.3 Physeter macrocephalus
AGCAGTTAAAGGAGGAAAGAGTAATAAGACTTAAGGCTGATAAATGAGTCAATTTAGTAAACAATTTCTTATACTTTTGAGAGTGTTTTGGATTTTAAGCCATATACACATAGTTTGTAAACTTTAAAACTGTAATATGTTGCGAATTGGTTGTATCATATGGACTTTTGCATTTACTGGTATTTAGTGATCATACGATCTATATTCCAGAAAGCATGTTTTTAAAAATGTGAAAATCTGGTTTTGTGTGTGTGTGTGTGTGTGTGTGTGTGTGTGCTTTTATATGACATTAGCTTATTTCCTGTTCATGATTCTTTGATTCAGGAAAGCACTTTTTGTGCATATACTGTATATACAGTAACATAAAAGACATGATGAGACTCTCCTGGCAATGAATTAAGAAAGTGAATCATTTAAATAAATTTAAGATATTGGAAAACTTCTAAGAATGCAATGAAAGATAAAAATATATACTATGAGAATTACATTAGGTAATGTGCATGAAAGCAGGGCATAATCTAAAAAGTTCT
>NW_021146090.1:1214-1543 GCF_002837175.3 Physeter macrocephalus
AGTTTTTTGTAAAGACTAAATTGAAGGCAGTTTTCATTGAAAATATTCGGGAATGGATAAGAATTTTCCTATCTTTCACTTATTTTGCTTGTTTGATAAGTTTGAATTAAAGTTATTTTTGTCTTAGACATAAAAATTATTATTAATCTTCATGGGAGACATAGATCAGTTGTTCTCAACCGGGAGCAATTTTGCTGAAAGAACGAATTGGAGATTGATAGTTGATGAGTGGTGTTTTGTCAGTGAATGAATTGGTGTTGGTGTTGGGAAGGAAGGAACAAACACATTCTTGGAACCTGGAGGAAAGTTGGTAAAGAAGTGTGGGAGTA
>NW_021146090.1:2200-6084 GCF_002837175.3 Physeter macrocephalus
GAGTTAAAGCAAACTCTCCTTAATGAAGAAAGAAAACATTAGAGAAAATATTCCAGATTTTAAATTGTATAAATGTCTATTCTATTCATATTTTATCTAGGTTTCTATCTGTATGCAGTCAGCTTACAATGAAGGAACACTAATGAAGGTACACATACTGATATAATTTTTAAAATAAGTAATCCAGACATAGCTAATAGGTAACATATTATAATGAATCACCTGGTTATGGGAATGGGAGGGGAAAAACTGTCAGCTTTTCCTCTAGCCTTACTTGGAGCCCCCATCAACCAGTCTCAGACTGGTCTTGGGAACTGACAGCTTGAGAACACAATCTGGTCACAAACTATATACTATTTACATGTGCCTGGAGGATAGAAAAGAAATTAATTTTCTTACAGAATAGGGTTTTATTTTTAGTGAGGGAAAGGAAATGGGTAATAACTACCCCAATCACCAAAGTCTGAAAATGTAGCGGACATAGCCTTGCATATAGCTAGGTTAAGCTGAGAATCACTTGGCAAGATATAGTTAGAAAAAAAATGGCTCTGAAATCTTCTGAATAATCAATTGACTGTGTTAATAATAAGATCACAGAGTAACTATGCACTCTACTTTTTAATGGTTGGCTTTGTTCATCACTGAATTTTTGTCTTGTCTTTTGTTTTTCCCCCAGTTTCAGAAAATTGCAGGTGATGCTAGGATTCCTTTGCCTCTCGACTCCTTCCATGTCCCAGTCTCTAGTCAGGAGGCCTTAGAAACTTCCAAAGACAAGCTGGGGTCCCAGTCACAGAGCAGCGGCAGGAGTCTTTGGAAGATTTCATTGCTAGAACATGTTCTCCTTCAGCGGACGTCAGTTCTGGGACTGGAAGTCAAAGAAAAGAAGAGGAATTATCTAGAAATAGCAGGTCTTCTTCAGAGAAAATGAGCAAAGCAGGTGAATAGACCAAAAAATACTCTGCTAAGAAACAACCTGGGAAGGACCTGCATTCCTGCTCTGACTCACCTGTAAAGCAGAAAAGCAAAGGAATTCGGCAAAATAATTCTTTGCTTAATGAACCAATTAGAAGTGAGTCTTCGAAAAAACACATTTCTGTTAAGAAAGAGAGTAGAATAGTGACTGTTTCATTAAAGACAACTAAAAGTAAACTCAATCTACTAAAACATTCTGAAAGTGATACTCTTGGATCTGATTGTGAATTTCAAGAAAGCATCCATACTCTGTCACGCCTAACATAGGTATAAATCTTTTTAAATTATGTTTTTGCCTTAAATTTTAATAAATTACTTATATTTTTATTATAGCATATGGTGTTTTCAATTACTTGACTGGAAGCCATTAGAGAAAGATTTTCTATACTTTTTTTTATAATGAAAGTTTTGGTGTATTTTTCCTTGTGACCGTTTGCACCATTCATTCAGCTAGTGTTTACTGAGGTCTTCATATGTACAGTACTTTTCTGGGTACTATTGCTTTCAGCAGTGAACAAAATAAAGCCTTTACTCTCCTGGAACTAGCACTCTGTGGTGGGAGAAAACATAAACAACAAAGCAGGGTAAGGGGTAAAAAGAGATGGGAATGATAAATGGAATAGTTTTACCATTTGGTTAAATGTCAAACTATTATAAATCACATGGCCAGAAGCCATTGACGTATTTTAATTCACAATAACCAGAGAGCCTCAAACATTTACCAAGGCACTTAACCGTGTTTATGGATTAGAGCAACGCTATGAGGTTGGGAAATAGTACCATCCCCATTTTATAGATGAGTCTGAGGAGACATTATGGGAGTTGACCAGAATTACACAGCTATAAGTAAGTGTTAAGCTGCGATTTGACCCGAACCGATGCTCTTTTTTAAAAAAAATATATGGACTTTATTATGTTTCATTTGTTACTGATTTAAGTGATTTTTTTCTTTAAAGATTTTTTTGATGTCGACCATTTTTAAAGTGTTTATTGCATTTTTTACAGTATTGCTTCTGTTTTATATTTTGGTTTTTTGGCCACAAGGCATGTGGGATCTTAGCTCCCCGACCAGGGATCGAACCCTTACTACCTCCATTGGAAGGCGAAGTCTTAACCACTGGACCACCAGGGAAGTCCCCCTTATGTGATTATTTTTCTGGCAATTTTTTTAAATTTTATTTTTATTGACGTACAGTTGAATTACAGTGTTGTGTTAATTACTGTTGTACAGGAAAGTGAGTCAGTTATATATTTATAGACATTCTTCTCCATATTCTTTCCATTATGGTTTATCACAGGATATTGAATATAGTTCCCTGTGCTCTACAGTAGGACCTTTTTGGTTTTTTAAAAATACATCCACTTTTTAAAAAATAAATGTATTTATTTATTTATTTATTTTTGGCTGCGTTGGGCCTTCGTTGCTGCACGCAGGCTTTGTCTAGTTGCGGTGCGCGGGCTACGCATTGTGGTGGCTTCTCTTGTTGCAGAGCACGGGCTCTAGGTGCATGGACTTCAGTAGTTGTGGCATCGGACTTAGTTGCTTTCTGGCATGTGGGATCTGCCAGGACTAGGGCTCGAACCCGTGTCCCCTGCATTGGCAGGCGTATTCTTAACCACTGCGCCACCAGGGAAGTCCCATGTAGGACCTTTTTGTTTATCCATCCTGTATATACACCAGTTTGCATCTGCTAATCCCAAACTCCCAATCCAACCCTCTCCCACCCTCTCCCCCTTGGCAACCACCAGTCTATTCTCTATGTCCTTGGTTATGTTTCTGTTTCACAGATAGGCAGAACCCAGGCTCTTAATTACTTTGTTATCGTGTTTCCTTGTTAAGAGAAGAAGGGTTTAAGGAAGGCGCCGAGAGAGAAGCCACTGAGCACTAGAGATGCAAAAGAGTGGGGCCGTCAGAAAGCTCACCTGTCTCCTTCCCCCATCTGAGCAGAATTTTTAAACGGCAGAGTACGTAAGAGTATGTGATGACACATCTCTGGATTAAATTATGTCTCCCAGGTAAAACATGCACAGATAAGTCTTTAGCTCAGTCAGACTGAAAGGTGAGATCAGAGAAAAGCTGGAGTGTCAGATTTCTTCTAAAAGGTCCTGCCTGATTGTTACTAAGAGGACTACTAGAGTACTAGTTAGTTGTTCCAATAAACAGCAATTTGGTAACTTCTAGACCAGCTAATAGAAAGGTGTCTGAAATAAGGTATAGATGAAGGGAGGAAATACGTTCTAATTATATTTAGGAAATTACAAGCAAGACTTGATCTTGGGAAGTAAGGAAGAAGTAGGAGGCAGAGGCTGAACCCCCATCTGTGTGACTAAGGTTGGGTGATGGTATCATTGAGTTTGGAAATAGGGGATAAAGAACTGAATTGGGGAAAAGACTTTAGTTCTAGACATGTAGAATTTTAAAGCACCTGTAGAATTCAGGAGACAAACTGGTAGATAACTGGACATGCACGTGAAGACATGGAAAGATAAAAATTTGAATGTCATCAGCACTTAGCAGTCATTAAACTCATGAAAATGGATGAGATTCCAGAGAACTGTGAGTACTGACAAAGAATTCTGTCAGCAGAGAAAGAATTCTGGGAAGGAGAGAGGTGATAGAGTTTCAGGAAGGAGAAAGTAGATGACAGTGTCATTCTTCAGAGAATGTAAGTATCCATTGGATTTGGGCAGTTAGGCCCCCAGTGACCTTAGAGCAGTTCAGTGAAGTGGTGGACAAGAAAGCCAGATTGCAATAAATTGAGGGTGTAGGGCTGCCTGTGGGGGCCAGGCGAGCCTAGTGAAGACAGTGGGAATAGGCTGCTCTGAAGGAGTTTGGATGAAAAGAGAAAATAATTAGCAAAAAAGAATTTTTTAGAATGAGAAGGACTTATATTTTATATGTTGAAATGAAG
>NW_021146090.1:6819-7324 GCF_002837175.3 Physeter macrocephalus
TGTCCATTGATTAATAAGTCAAAGAAGACATTAATGAAGCATGGTATCTTGAATATACTTTCCACAGAATAGGTAATGGGCCGCCCTGAAACTCTGGTGAGATGCTTATCATTTTCAGATTTTGAAGTGGCAGAGAAAACCCCATTAAACCTTGAATTATCACCAGAGACATGAATTCAGCCAAATACAAACAGTGCCTCTGCCTACTGAGGCTGTCAATTTCCATCTTAACAAAAGTGAACATTTCTCCTTTAGATTAAAATCAAGAAAATCCCCTCTGTCCAGGATGCAATAATTGGGTGCAAGAAAGAGGAAAACTGAAGGTATTCCCTCTTTACACCTGAACAGTGACTTCATTCTGATATCAAATATTGGTTATGATTCTGCTATGACCAGGTGCTTTTTTGTGTTTAGAGATCAAATTACTGTTCCTTCTTGGTAAGTAAGAAAAATTCATGTTTTACTACTCTGAAGAGTAACTTTATATATTTTATATATATATATA
>NW_021146090.1:8695-9448 GCF_002837175.3 Physeter macrocephalus
ATAACAAGGTATATCAAGTCTCATTGATTTCTTTGATCACCTCCTCCCCACATATCACTCCTTCACCTACCATGTTTTGAATAATTCAATGCCCATAGTCTTTCCAGTTCAGTGCATTATAAAACACACTCAAGCTGGGTTTCAATCATATTAGACTGAAAGCTGAACTTTTTATGAAGGATTATTTAAAACAAAATGCGTCTTGAGCCCAACATCCTTTGAAACCAAACAATCCTGGGAGTTCAGTAAGGAAATGTCAACACTGTGGAGAACTTCTGGATTCAGAAAATTCAGTAATCCTGTTTGATGTATGTTAACCGTATCAGTATTAACAACTTTCTGCTTGATTTCAGCACTGATTTGAGAGCTGAGTTACTACTGCTCTTGTATTTTAACTAGTTGTGAAAGCAGTGAGAGAGTTGGTCTCGGATTGAACTTGACCTGCCCCTGGGAATGCTCTCTGTTCTATCCATCTTGAAAAGCTTTATTCAAGTACATTTCTCTGCCTTCTTTCTTCTCATCTGCACCCCTTGGGAAAACGAAAGATGCTCAAATATAGATGTGAACACTGCAGATGCTCTGTTTGGCAATGGTGTCTTTCAGCTTCCCAATAAAAAATTATATTGCTGATCACCCATATGACTGAAAAATGACTCATTTTACTGACACATATCTGGATTGAGATGTAAAAAGAAATAGGTCATTTCAAATTTCCTTTTTAATTTTAGGTCATAGCTTTGTGTTGCAACATTA
>NW_021146090.1:11243-11695 GCF_002837175.3 Physeter macrocephalus
ATGGGGAGGGGGAATGGTAATCTGGGACGAAGTGAGACAGTGGCATGGACATACATACACTACCAAATGTAAAATAGATAGCTGGTGGGAAGCAGCCAAATAGAACAGGGAGATCAGCTCAGGGCTTTGTGACCACCTAGAGGGGTGGGATAGGGAGGGAGCGAGGGAGACGCAAAAAGGAGCAGATATGGAGATATATATATACGTATAGCTGATGCACTGTTATAAAGCAGAAACTAACACAATATTGTAAAGCAATTATACTCCAATAAAGATGTTAAAATATATATATATGAAAGCTATACTATAAAATAGATACAGTGATAATATATCTGAGAGGTGGAATTATGGCTGCTTTTTAATTTATTTTTGGATTATTTGATTACATGATTTCTCTATAAAGAATATGAATCTCTTGTGTAATAAAAGTTACTCAAAACCAAAACCAAAAC
>NW_021146090.1:13625-14760 GCF_002837175.3 Physeter macrocephalus
ATTTTCTACACAGTTGATCATGTCACCTGTGAACAAAGACAGCTTTATGTCTTCCTTCTCAATCTGTACACCTTTTATTTCCTTTCCTTGCCTTATTGCATTAGCAAGGACTTGCAGCACAATACGGAAAAGTTATAATAAAGGAGGACATCCTTGCCTTGTGCTTATTCTTAGTGGGAGAGCATTGAGTTTCTCTCCAGTAAGTATGATGTTAGCTATTGTGTTTTTTGTAGATCGTATTTATCAAATTAAGAAAGTCCCTCTCTATTCCTAGTTTATGGAGAGTTTTTCTCATGAGTGCACGCTGGATTTTGTCAAATGCTTCTTCCGCATGTATTTATATGGTTTTTTTTTTCCTTTTTTGGTCTTGGTTGTATTATATTAATTAATTTTCAAATGTTGAACCAGCCTTACATACCTGACACAAATCCTGTTTGGTCATGGTATATAATTGTTTGTATACTTTTTTGGCTTCAATTTGCTAACATTTTGTTGAGAATCTCTGACACAATTTTTATCACATTTCTACTATAAAAGGTTTGGGATTCTAACGAATTTAAGCTATTAATTACTCTTATCAAATTGTGCTTTTTATTCAAAGATACACCATAGCAGAACTCTGAGGGAATGGATGGTGAATGGTAAGGCCTGAATTTACACTTCTTTTATTCTTTATACCCTGAACCTGTCTCTCAACAGTGTTTATGGTTGATGTTTATTTTTTGGAAATTAGACATGACTCACTCCATTCATTCATTCAGCAGATTCTACAGCAGAAGGGAGGCTTCTAAGGAGGTAGGCTGTATTAGTGGGGCTGCAGGTTATTACAGGGAATCCAAGCAAGGCCTCATAATGGAGACGGTGATGTTTGAGAAAAGACCTAAAAAAGCGAGTAGATGAGTACTGTAGATAGTAAAGAGAACAGTAATTCAGGTAAAGGGAACAGCAAGTGAAAATGTCTGCCTACTATACTTGCTGAACATCAAGGACTAAAGAGTATAAGGTGTTTGGAAAAGACTGAGCAAGGAGTAGAGGTGGAGGAGATAAGATCAAATATATAATGCGGAGGGTAATCATGTAGCAACTTCCCAGCATTTTAAGAACTTCAGTTTCAACTATGATGAAGGGGAAGACA
>NW_021146090.1:14800-16133 GCF_002837175.3 Physeter macrocephalus
CGAGAAACTGTCAAATTCTGTTTCTATCTCAAACATAGGGCTGACACATTTTGCTTCTGTATTGGATGTGAAGGGAGAGAGAAAGAAAAACGTCAAAGATGAATCACATTTTGTAACTGCGCACCAGGAAGAATGGAGCTGCCCTTTTCTGTTTTGGAAAGTCTACAGGAAAAGCATGAGTGACTGTGTGTGTATTTGATTGCAAGGTATATTAAGTTTGGGATGTCTATTAAATGACAAAACAGAGATATTCTGTTAGTAACCAGTCTTGTTAGGTGGACCCAGTCCGTAAAGGCCAACCATCAACCTACCTAATCTGCTCAATTTGAAGACCGATAAAGGACTTTGGGGCATTAGTGTGAGGAGGGCTTCCTTCTGCGTTTGTGTGTATGTGTGTTATTTGCTTTGACACTGTGGTTAGGCTAAAGTAGTACTATTCTGGGCTTTCATCTTTGGGAACTTTTTCTCACCAAGAAGCTTTTTTATTGGGTTGATGCCAAATGAGTATTTGCTTGATTCTTCATGTCCTGATTCTTTAACTATTTTCCTAGTTGGGACAGCCACAAATTTGGTTAGTATTTGTTCATTTCACCCTTGAACATGGACACACCAGAAACGAAGTGAACTCCCACCACACTGATGGTAGACTCCATCTGAGCATGCTCAAAAGAGCACAGAAGGTTGTCCACGGGGAGGGTACTATCAGAGGCTGATTGACAGTATCTGTGTTGTAGACCAACTTAAGGGCAAACACATACGGTTCTTACGCTTTCCTGCTCCTGATAATAGGCAATGGCAGGCTCTGGATCACAGTGTTTGAACCCAGAAGGAATAGTGTTGCACTCTATGTGGCATGACTATGATAAGGGGTATATATCTTATTTAGCATGTATCTTCTATTTTATGCTACACAAATACCAGGCTGTCACTTTATGAGACAATAAACTTTCTCTGGCTGTGACAGATTCAAAGCAGATGCCAAGTTAGAAACATTTCTGAATTAGGTGATTTGGGTTCCTTGACCAGGTTAAAAAAAACAAAATACAACTGTTTTTCTTCTTGGTTTCACACTTAAAAACTATGAGTTAGTCTAAACTATATGACCAAAAAATAGAACTACTAAAATAACAGGCTCTGATCATTATTATTTTGATATAATAAATAATAGAGGGATATTTTTTTACTAATAATTACCAGCATTTAGTAATGACAAGCCAAACATTAAGCTTTTAGGAAATTTGTGAACTGCTTCATTTCTTACAATAACTCTGTCAGATTGGTACCAGTATTTATCACCATTGATGAAGAAACTCAGTTTCAGAGGAAGACACTG
>NW_021146090.1:18215-21961 GCF_002837175.3 Physeter macrocephalus
ACAGGCTCTGGACGCGCAGGCTCAGTGGCCATGGATCACGGGTCTAGCCGCTCTGCGGCATGTGGGATCTTCGCAGACCAGGGCATGAACCCGTGTCCCCTGCATCGGTAGGCGATTCTCAACCTCTGCGCCACCAGGGAAGCCCCTTAATTTCTTTTTGATAGACTTTCAGATGACAGTCCAAGATAGTTCTGCCAATGGAAATCACAGGACTACCAAATATGCAAAAGACTTTGCAACACTTACAGTGTGTTTTCATGGTCTGCATCAGAATTCTACAGAAGGCTTTTGGCTGAATTCGCAGTCAAATGAGAATGGAAAGTTAGTGTATCAGTTACTTTTCAGTGTGGTATTTTTTTCTTTTCTACTATTCTACTATGTATTAGAAATTATGTAAAAATCAGAAGAGACATGGTTAAGAAAAAATATAATCTGTCATGTTAAAGATATTCGACACTTACCTAGGCTCACAGGTAACATGAGAGGACATGAGAGCTGGTTTGTGAGAGCTAACCTTGTTCCATTTCCCTTACTGTATTGATGAAAAGCTTTGAGGCTCAAAGAAGGAAGTGACCCTGCCAGAAGCATACCATGAATCAGTGATGAAAGGGAGACTCCTTGGCTTCTGTAGAGCCATGCCTCTGTGCACAAGGTATTAAAGAAGCATTAATTAAATGCCCCTTTACCTAATAATGTGGAGCTTAATCATAGGGTTTGGGCTTCTTGTCTCTTCTCTTTTGCTTTTTCTCTTTTACATCCTTGGGGGCCTTAGTTTTTTAGTTGCTCTCTTGCACTGGATTTACAAGACATTTATGTTCACTAGCCCTTATTTTTTTGGACTGTAGGCTTAATTTTTAAGAAGTTGGGGAAGGGGCTTCCCTGGTGGTGCAGTAGTTGAGAGTCCGCCTGCCAATGCAGGGGACACGGGTTCGTGCCCCGATCCGGGAAGATCCCACATGCCGCGGAGCGGCTGGGCCCGTGAGCCTGCGCATCCGGAGCCTGTGCTCCACAATGGGAGAGGCCACAACAGTGAGAATCCTGCGCACCGCAAAAAAAAAAAAAAAGAAGTTGGGGAAGGATACTGAACTGCCAAAAGTTAATAGATTATTGGCAAGGATATAAAAATAATTATAATGCCAATTTCCCTGGGTATTCCCTGTGTACTTTAGGGGTAAAAACAGTATTTGTAAAGTGATTTCAAAATGTGCAAATATTACCTGTGGGACATAACCTACTGGTTAAGAGCACTAACTCTGAAATTAATTTGCCAGAATCTTTTTTTCCCCAGCTCCACCACTTAGTAGTGGTGGGACTTCTGGAGTGGTACTTATTTGTGTTTCACTTCCTCTTTGAGAAACAAGGGCTTAATAAGCTCACCCATTTTACAGAGCTGTGGCGTGGAGTTAATACGTGTAGAGTGGTTAGCAATCCATGCCCCTCTTAAGTCTTTTAAAATCAATCTTACTATTGTTGTTACTACAATTATTATTTTGTTAGCTGTCCTTGAAAATGCTTGCCAGCAGAAGAATGCTTTTTATGAAATAGTTGAACATAACAGAAATACAAGAAAAGGCAGAGGTGTTTCGTATCACAACTTTTTGAGACATGCTCAGAGCTCTAAGATGTAGCTGACAATTCCCCCATCAGCGAATGCTTTCAAAAGGACCATAAATTTCACCATAAACACATGTTTTCAGCAATGGCAATAACGCGGTGGCTATACTGCTCAATTCCTCACAGTGTCAGCATTAAATACATTAAAAGGGTAAGTTAAAATATCTGTCTGATTGCTTCTGACTTAACCCCGAGATCTCTTTTATTTCTGTAGTCCATCAATTATAATGTGGAACATTAAGACAAATTATTTCTAAACACTGACAAGGAATGTAGCAACAAGTGGCAGACAATCAAGGGGAATTTTGCCATAGCATGGTGCTTATTTTGTTACAAGCAGGAATGCAAACCCAAAGGGTATAATTTAGAGGAAACTCTGTCCTGTCTATTCTCTAGGAACTAGAACAAGGAGACTGAGAGAAGATGATTCTGGGTAAATCAAACCGTTTTCTCCTAATTACAGCTGAATAATAGGGAGCACACTCCCATGGAAGGTATTTCTGTACTCCATCAATTATAATGTGGAACATTAAGACAAATTATTTCTAAACACTAACAAGGAATGCAGCAACAAGTGGCAGACAATCAAGGTGAATTTTGCCATAGCATGGTGCTTATTTTGTTACAAGCAGGAATGCAAACCCAAAGGATGTAATTTAGAGGAAACTCTGTCCTGTCTAGTCTCTAGGAACTAGAACAAGGACACTGAGAGGAGATGATTCTGGGTAAATCAAACCGTTTTCTCCAAATTACAGCTGAATAACAGGGAGCAAACTCCCATGGAAGGTTGTGATCTTCTTGAAGAAAGCTAGGAGGTTGCCCTGGTTAGGGTCTTCCATATACAGTTATTCAAGCTCAGACTTGATCATCTGTCAGGGATGCTACAGTAGGGAGAGTTTTGCCATAGCTGTGAGACTCAGCAAGATCACTTCCAACTCTAAAACCTACAATTTTAATTTAATCACCAACACCAGCCATCATTAAGTGACCTCAAATAACTCCAAATCTGTTCATCTACTCACATATTCTTTACACAGTCAACAGACCTCAAGTGATTACTACATGCCAGACACAGTTCTAAGACACAGAATAAGGGATAAGAAAGGTATCAACCTCTGTCACTGTGGGGCTTGAGTTCTTCGGGAAGAAGTTCATCTAAATACAAATAGACACCAAAGATAATATTTGTTTTTATTATTATTCTGTGAAAGAAGTAAGGTAATCTGATAAATTGGGACTAAGTTAGGCTAGTAGGACAATCAAGGAAAAAATATCTTTAAGAGATGAGTGCCAAAGAATAGAAAGGAATCATTTATGGAAATATTTTCTGGAAATAATATTTCTAAAACATGGGAACAGAAAATACAAAGGCTCTGAGGCACGATGAAGCTTAACTACAATCAAGGAACAAAAAGAAGCTAAAAGGTTAGGTAAGGAGATAACCAAACAAATTTACACCGGCTGGTCCCTAACTTCAAGTCTACGTGGATATATTCTTGAGGTGAGTGAGACATATTTATCATCCAAAAAAGAAAAAAATAGTTGACTCCAAAATTACCCTGGAAATTCTGAGTGAGACTCTTTACAAAGGCACAACCATATTAAAGATCACAGCCATCATTCTCCAAACTCCACTCTGGCTATCACTTGCAGGCATTTAACGGGGGGGTTTCATATCCTCTCTAAAATATTGGGCAGGAAGAACAAACATCTTAGCATGTCTGCACCATGCACCTAGTGTCTCACAATTGAAAAGTAGCTGAAGCTCACCCTGCTGATGGCTTTGCCGGGTTTTTTTTTTTTTTTTTACCTTTTATTAAGAGTCCCATCTCTTTTAAGAACTGGGATGTATTTTTGTGAGGGAAATAGACTATAGGAAAATTCAACTGACAGAGATCATACTGTACTTGACTTTTCTGTTCTTTGCTACATTTATTTGTTGAGACAAATGTCTCTTCTTAGCCTTTTTTAAATGGCTCTGTTAAATATAACGGACACACGGTACACTGCACATATTTAAAGAACACAATTTAAGTTCTGAAATATGCATATACCCATGGACCTGCCCACACAATCTAGAAAAGGAACATATCCAGCACTTGCAAGTGTTTTTATGCCTCATTCATAAAGCC
>NW_021146090.1:22154-23480 GCF_002837175.3 Physeter macrocephalus
CTTTGTATGAACATATGCTTTCATTTTTCTTGCATAAATATCTAGGTGCAGAAAGGCTGGATCATACGGTAGGTGTATGTTCAACTTATAAAGCAAGAGCCAAACCGTTGACTGAAGTGACTGTACCATTTTCCTTCCCACTAGCAGTGTAAAAGTCTTCCAGTTCCTACACTGCCTCACCAATACTTGGTGTGGTGGGACTTTTCTAATCTGAGCCATTCAATAGTTGTGTAGTGGTATCTCCTGAGGCTTTCATTTTCATTTAGCTAATAATTGATTACATTGAGCAACTTCATGTGCTTATTTGCATGTGTACACCTCCTTGGCAGAATCTCTTTTTAAATATTTTTACCCATATTGTTAATTTTGAAAAATTTTTCTAACTACTTAGTTTTGAGAGTTATATACGTGTTGGAGACACAAATATTTTCAGGTATATAATCTGTAAATATTTGCTTCCAACCTGTGGCTTTTCTTTTATTAATAATGGCTTCCAAAGATGAAACCAAATTTATCCCTTTTTTTCTTTTATGGATCTTGTTTTTGGTGTCATCTCTAGGAAATCTTTGCTTAACCCAAGGTCAAAAAGATTTTGTCCAAGTTTTTTTTTTTTGGGTTTTTTTTGGCTGTACGCGGGCCTCTCACTCTTATGGCCTCTCCCATTGCGGAGCACAGGCTCCGGATGCGCAGGCTCAGCGGTCATGGCTCATGGGCCCAGCTGCTCCATTGCATGTGGGATCCTCCCAGACCGGGGCACAATCCCGTGTCCCCTGCATCGGCAGGCAGACTCTCAACCACTGCGCCGCCAGTGAAGCTCTGTCCACGTTTTAGAGATTTATGTTTTGATCTACATTTAGTTAATTCTTTATATGGTGGGAAGTAGGGATCAAAGGTCATATTTTGCATATGGCTATCCAGGCACAATATCCGTGTGCTATATGCTTCCAGCACCATTTGTCAAGAAGACTATCCTCTCTCCTCAAAATTGGCTTTGCAGCTCTGTTGAAAAATCAATTGTCCTAATATGTGTGGATATGTTTCTGGGATCTACATTCTATTTGATTGACTTACTATATCTGACTCTTGGTTATCATATATTCTTTCATTGATGTCTTTTCACTTGCTCATGTACATAGTCTCCCAGTAATATAGCCTTACCATTTTACTGGACATACCTAGGTACAACTGAAATGCATTTGATAAATCGATGGAACTTGCACTCAAACTAGGGTTACTTTCCAAAAACACTTAAAATGTTGAGGTGTAAAAACTATGTACTCTACAGCCTTCCTGCCTCAACCAAGTGTATGTTAACACATCCCCACA
>NW_021146090.1:24090-24893 GCF_002837175.3 Physeter macrocephalus
ACTTTTCTAAAACATTTTTTCATGTTCTGACTCATTTTTCCTTGTATTGGCATTTCAAGGGATTTTTTTTTTAATTTGACTATTAAGAAACCTTGATAACTTCAGTGAAATCCCATGAAGATAATATAAACAACTGTAATGGAAAATGAAAAGATGATAATAGCAACCAGCACTGTGATATTTCTTGTCAGTGTTCTTTACTATTTAGAATAGTAACAAATCCCATATTAATTTGACTTTTTGAACATTGGCCTTTACTTTGGTGGAAGAAATTCCTTTCACTTTGCTTATTATCTGTTTGCAATTAAAAACAATTTATGACCATACTTTGATATGATCATCTTAGAGTTGTATAGAGGGAGGATAGTTATGCAACTACCTATATATCTATGGGTTCAAGGAAGTTTAAAGGCTTAATATTTGAATCCTGTGGAATGTAGCCTCCTTTCCCAGCGGGAAATGAACATATATATGTACTTAATGTAGTTTAAAATAAAGCAACACCTGTTCGTAGAGGCACCTTCTATTCCAGGCATGTTTAGGTATAGGGAAGGGGAACAAGAGCGATAAAGCATAATTCTTGTCTATAAGGAGTTTACAGTTTAGGGGGGTTGAGGGCACTTAGTGACTCAATGAGGATGAGCCTGATGCAGGTGGCTACAAGGTCACCCTTGGATAAACTCGGCTTTAGGAAAGACCAGCCTACTCTTATTCTGTTACACTCTTTAATGCGGTGTCCAATAAACCTGAATAACGAGCTCAAGAGCCACTTTAGAAATGTTTCCAGGGGGGCTAACAGCCAA
>NW_021146090.1:26530-27045 GCF_002837175.3 Physeter macrocephalus
TCAAGTAGGTCACCTCACCTAGCCAGTGTCAGTGAATATAAGAGCAGAGAGGTTAAAAGTTATACTAATCAAATTCCCTTCGCATGGTGGTACCATTAGGAATGAGAAGGGAAATTGTCACTAACGGTCCTGTTTTTTTCAATCTCTTAACCCACTCAACTATGCCTTTAAGCCTGTAATTAACGGATATGGCTCTCCCTTCAGGAAAAACAGACCTTTACCAGGACAGTCCTGCTCACACTTTTATGGGGCTACTCACTTGAGTGGCCTCCTAGAACTGCTGGTGGACGACTTTGACCTTCATCCCAGAAGTCTCTGATATGGATGAGAAGTTGCATTAATTTAAATTAACTCCAAGGCTACTCATGTCCAATGACCAGAAACAACTTTTTGTTCTACCAGCCATCCACATCACAGCTAACCAGAGACATCTGATGAGGTTAAATGACAAACTAAGATTAAGTACATAAAAGCATCCAGTAAGACAAATCAGAAATCATAGAAATGTTGCAAAT
>NW_021146090.1:29034-30558 GCF_002837175.3 Physeter macrocephalus
GGACGCTTTCCTCTCCAAAATGTCTGCTCCTTTCTTTTTATTTCTCAGTGTTCCCAGGTAATGCACCAAATGTTAGGGTCTTCTAATGACCTTCCAGCAAGTACAATGCCTTAATTCCATGTGGTTTGGTATAAATAAGCAAATAAGAGAAAAGAGAAAAGATGGAGGGCCGAATATTCCTGTTACTGCTGATAACCCTGGCTTGAGAATCCAGTTTGAATGAAATGATCACATAACTGAACCCCAGAATTGGGCAGACTTACTAACTAGTAATACACAGAATGAGAGAAAAAGAAGACACTCACACTCTCAAGGGAGAGAACAGAATTAGTCAAGGCAAGCATGCTCACTTAATTCTTTTCAAGCTTTCTATATAAGTCACTTGATTACCCTGGGGCAGAGTCAGTAAAGAAGCAGGGCGGAAATGACCCTAACAGCTCTCTTGACAGGACTGAAACATCAGGAGCAGGAAAGGAACATTCCCTCACTTCCCACCACCACCACCCCCAGCAGTGAAAAATGATCATCCACACTGACAATGTAAAAGAAATCAGAAACTACGCTAACTCTGATTTACTCTTATTATACCAACAGCTAATCAGGAGTCTTGTGCAAAAGCATCTTGAGTAGTTTCTAATAAAACTCTTTAGAAGCAGACCCCTCCACATGCCTCAAAGGGAAGATGCAGACCTGTATGCTTCAGGATTTCCTCACCAAAACCCCACACAATTTCTTTACTATTCCAGCCACGTATGGCCTAGCCCTACCCTCATACCTGTTTTTCTTGGTTTAGTAATAAAGAAACATAGATGGAAATAAAGAAGAGATATCAGGTAGAAAGCTACAAAATAGTGGGGAAAATAATATAAGTGAAGTCAAGTAGCACCACCATTTACTAGTAGTGAACTTTCAGCACTAACATTAATATTTTTCCTGTTCTATCTGTAAATGATAATAACTAATATGTATATAACAATTTTCAATTTAATCAAATCTCATTTTTATAACTAATTACTTCACAACAAGTAACACGCTAAGGCAACATCAATAGATGAAAAAAGGTAGACCCTGGCCCCAAGGAACGTTGCCCAGGAGAAGACAGAGTTATGTAAAAAATACAATTACAATACAGTGTAGCGAGTGCAACAATCAGGCATGCAGAAGTGCAAGGGTAGCAAAAAGGAACGTGTGATCACAACACTAAAAAGAAGACTGCACAGAAGACATAATACGTAAACTGAGTTTTGAAAAATGAAGTGGGTTTCCCAGGTGCCCCATAGGGAGAAGGGAATTCTTGGAGGAGGGAAAAGGATAAATGAAGGCAGTGAATTGTTCATATAATCCAGAAGTGAAGTAGGCAATGGCAGGAGAAATGATTGGACACAGGCGTCATGAATACCTGTGTGTCTGCATTTTAGCAAGTCCATTCTAAAGGAAACTTTGAGGAACAACTCGGGGGTGGGGGGCCGCGGGGGGACAGAACTAGTCATTCCTGCCAGAAACACTGGAACCAGTTTCTACCAA
>NW_021146090.1:34207-36017 GCF_002837175.3 Physeter macrocephalus
TTAGTGCCTGAAAACACTGTAAAGTGATAGGTGTCAAGAAACATTTATGCCTTCACCCTTAACCTTCACAAATGATGCCATTTCCATTGAGCTTTTGAAAAATATATTCTGGCTTTCAAAACAATAAACCAGAAGGCATTTTCTCACATAAGCAAGGTCATAAACAACTGTCACGTAAAGTTGAAATAGCAACAAATCAAATAATAACAAAAACATTGTTATAGATTTTTAAACCTTACAAAGCATTTTCATGTTCATTATCTAATTTAATCCTCAAATCAACGCCATGAGATAGTTATTACTTTCCCATTAGAAACGACCACATATTAAATCCTTAGTGAACGCTCAAGAAAAGCTGAAATCTTGAGTGTTACATCTATTAATGCCAAGGTTGGGTTTTTTCCCATGGGAACACTGGATGCTAAAATCAACAGGGATTTTCAGATCCAGATGGAAGGCTAGGAAACATATTTACTTTCTGTTCCTCCTGAAACCATATTGAAATAAAACTGTAGAAATACCAAAATTAATCAACCAATAAAAGCCAAGACATTTTGGAAGTCGTCAACCACAGAGAGATTTCAACACATTTCGAGAAGGCAAACAATTAAGAAAAGACTACCCTAAGTAAGGTCTGCACAAAGCCAGTCAGCTTTTGCTGAGCTCTGGTTATAGTAAAGGGCAGAGGAAAGAAAAGGGGCTGAAAACAAGGAGACAAAAGTCATTTTAGGAAAAAAAGTTCATTTAATGAGCTCCAGTCAATACTCAGCCTGCTGCCCTACTAACTCATGAATTACAATGGATTCTTGGTAAGCAAGACAAGAAAACAGGGAACAAACAAAACAAACAAAAATCAAGACATTGTTTCTTACTGAACTCTTCTCAAATGAGATCAAGGAATTATGGTTCAATGCCACAGCTGTAAATCATTTCTGCTCTTGGAGAGCTTAGAAAGGGCTTATAATATTTACCCTTTCTTTTCAGGCAGAATTTAGGTCTGAGCAAAAGCTTTTGTGGCCTCCAACCCCAAAGTTTATTGGGGATGGAAGTCCAAATTTGCTGTGACATACCATAAAAAGAATCTCATGAACAGAGGGTCACACTAATTTTGGAATATATGAATTATGCCCAGTGTTATTTTAAATAGATTTTAAACAAAAATATATAAATACATTTTTACTGATCTATATGATTCTGGGTTCTGAAAGTTCTACATGTCACATGTGTGATACATAACACACAATGTCAGCCCCAGGAGAGAGAAAACACTCCAATGAAGCAAGCCAAAGAAACAAGTTTTTAAACAAGGTAAAGTGATGTGTAGACCAGGATTGTTCAATTCTTTCCTGTCATGCTGAAGCTTCCAGCTCCTGAATAACAACACATGTTTCCCTTGTCCTAGACACCCAAGAGTACGTCTCCTCTCTTGGGCATAAGAATCTCTAGAGTTACATATGTGTAGTCAAGAGTGGACCCAGCTGGCATACTCACGATGACCAAATTGTGTTGATCGTACTTTAAACTTTCATCGCTCCACGCTCAAGTTGCAATAAATGATATATTTGCTTTCTAGACACGAATGAGATGCCTTACTGGATATACTCCAGGAAGGCCAGAGAAACTGGTTTCTAATCCAAATGGAAAAATTCACTGGTGAATTTCTTTCAGGATAGCCCATGATTTATCTAGAATATAATCTTTACATATCTGGATCCTTCAAACTAGACAAAGGGAAAATCCGGGCTTCAATCCTCAGTTAGAAATGTGGAATGGTGCTATGCTCACAACTGGTGGTCCCTGACCTGTATCT
>NW_021146091.1:0-20000 GCF_002837175.3 Physeter macrocephalus
AATAAATATTGGTGCTGCTCTGATTTCTTTTTTAAAAAATCAAAATATGATTTCTCGGGCTTCCCTGGTGGCGCAGTGATTGAGAGTCAGCCTGCCAATGCAGGGGACACGGGTTCATGCCCCGGTCCAGGAAGATCCCACATGCCGTGGAGCGGCTGGGCCCGTGAGCCATGGCCACTGAGCCTGCACGTCCGGAGCCTGTGCTCCGCAACGGGAGAGACCACAACAGTGAGAGGCCTGCGTACCACAAAAAAAAATATATATATATATATGATTTCTCATTCTAATTCTTTATCTATTAGTTACTTCTGAAATTCAGAAAGTATATTTAGGCTGAAAGGTTATATGTATATAGTGAGTCTTCGGTGTAAGACACTAACATACTAATTACAAAGAAAAAGAGGGGACTTCCCTGGCGGTCCAGCAGTTGGGACTGCACGCTTCCACCACAGGGGGTGAGGGTTCGATCCCTGGTCGGGAAACTAGGATCCCATATGAGGTGCGATGCGGCCAAAAATAAATAAAATTTTTTAAAAATTTTTAAATAAAGAAAGAAAAGGAAAAGAAAAATAGCACAGTGTATGGTCTACAGTGGACTGGGTTAGTCTATTTTCCTAATGTATATCTTATTGATTGATTAAATACTTAATAAAATTAGCTTAATATATGAGATAAATGAAACACTAGTTATTACTTTTTTGCTTTTTTGCTTTACCCAGCATAATAAGTCAACTGAGATTGTCCAGAGGAATGTCCAAGTTCACTATGTCAGCTAATATAGTTAACAGACTTCAGACTATCCTTGATATTTGTTAACTTAAAAACAGTATAGTAAAAATTAGGAGTACTTTTGTTTTCACAACCACCAAAGTATGTTTGGTTAACATTTATTACCTTTTTCTCCACCAAATATTTTGCATAAGCTCAGGCTTTTATTTATCTGGAAAAATCATCATTCAGAGCTATATTTCTTTACTCATTTAAAAATATGATTACCTTGATTACAATTAGGTAGTCTTATAGTAAAAGCATGATAAACAGGAACTGATTAATTAATACTTGTTAACTGAGCACCTACTACATATCCAGCATGGCAAATGAAAGAATATAAACCCAGAAGGATTCTCAGGAGGCCACAAATGCCAGTTCTCTATAATTAATGAAAATACTTTCTAATTTTCAAATCATCTGAAATAATTCATTGCTTTCTTGTCCTTCATAAACTGATACCAGGAATATGAAGAAATTATTTATGTGTTCAATTTTATGACATTATTCATAAAATATCCATGCATGATAAAACATTTAGCTACCTGTATCTAGATTCTATACTCTCTAAGGAGCCTTCAAATTACAATTTGGCTTCCCAGGTAGGTCAGCTGGCCATGCCACTGCAAGTGTTCCAGTCCATGTGACAACACTACTCATTGTAAGTTTATAAACTGGCATTCTAACTGTAAATGTTTGTTTCATAAGTGTAGTTAATGAGTCCCCTCTGAGAGACAGAGCAACTCTTGCTATGCTGACCAAATTAGGTTTCCAAGCTTGCAAAAATGACCCTGGAGTTTCACAAATCTGCCTCAATGCTGCGACCCATGAGGTCTCTTGGGAGGCAGCCAGCAGCCTCTGGCTATAACCCAACCTGGCCACCGAGAGCCCTTTCCATTAGAAACTTCTATACTGAATGAGGAGACCAGTCCTGCTAGAGTGTGTGCTGGGAAGAGATAAGGCTGAGCAGGCATGATGAAGCCTGAAAACCAAGCACACGGGAGACAGCCACACAAGTGTGGAGGCCCTCGTGGATAGGTGAGGCAGATGCCCATCACCCCGACCCACCCTATTGCCCCCCAACTCCCAAGTACCTTCTTGAGCTCCTCCACCTGGCGAGTATCTCCAGCACCAACCCGGGCCTGCCCTAATTCCCTCTGCAAGACCTCTATCTTCTCCCCAAGTTCCTCTTCCATCTCTTCCTTCTCCATCCGCAGCTGCAGGAGTCTGAGCCCAGAAAGGTGAAATAAAAGGGAATGGGAACAGGGTGAGGCCACCTGCCTGGGAGAGGTGAGCAGGACGATGACAATGAAAACCACCTCCCTGGAGGCAGTACACTGGGCACCCACCCTCAGGAGGGCGGGAGGTGGGGATGGAGAAGGGCAGTTTGAGAAATGGGAAAGGAAGGAGCACAGCACTGGCAGAAAGGAGGGGGGATATAAGCATCACGGATAAGCATCCTGGGGGGCAGTGTCCTTACTCTTGCTTGGTGGCTCTAAGCTCCTCCTTGTTCTTCTGAAACATGCTCTGCCAATGCCCTGTCTCCTCTGAGGTCTCCTCCAATTCCCTCTGCAGCTCCCGCACCAGGGCTGACATCTTCTGCCTCTCGGCCTCCAATGCTGCGTGATCCTAGGGAAGGGGAGAGTCAGGGGCCAGGAGGCTCGGAGGGAAGAGCTCACTCCAAACCAAAGTGTGAGTGTGTAGAAGGGGAGGCTCAAGTCCAGAGGCACCATGCCCACTGCACACCCTGACACCCGGGGTACCTGGTGCAATGCTAGCAGAAGGCCCTCGTCCCAAGACACAGTCTGCCCCTCTGTCATCTACAGGAAGCCTCCCTCGGTTATTTCCCCATGGGACTTAGGTCACGCATCCCCATGGGACTTCTGGCCTGCACTCCTTCCCTCTGCCCTTGTAGGTTTCCTGAGCAAGGTTTTCATTACATCTCACATGTGTCTTTCAGGGGGAGTTCCGGTTATGACCATGAAAAAATCCCCAAATACCAAGACCTCAAGGCAGCCCCCTTCCCTGGGGGTGCTCTCTTTTCCCAGCCCTGCTCTTGTCGCGTGCCTGGACTGCATCCTGCATGCTCCGGCGAAGCTGCTCTGCGTCCCGCTGGTACTGCTGCCGCACATGCTCTACCTCCTGGTCACGGGAGGCCACCTCCTCCTTCAGGGCGCCCTTCAGTGCTGTCAGCTCCCGCTCCCGCAGCCTCAGCTGCTCCTCTACCCGCTGCTTCCCCTCTAAGACCTCTTCCAGAAGCTCCCGGGTCTCTACCAGGTCCTGGGGAAAGTGAACGTGGAAGTACAGAGGTGACCACATTAGGATCCACCTGTCCATTCATTCATCCAGTCAATCAAAAATATTTACTGAGCACCTCCTATCTGTTAGGCATGGTACCAGGTGCTCTCTGCTCTCTAAGATGCCCCGTTAGGATAAAGGAAATCGGACTTTCCTGGTGGTACAGTGGTTAAGAATCTGCCTGCCAATGCAGGGGACATGGGTTCCAGCCCTGGTCTGGGAAGATCCCACATGCCACGGAGCAACTAAGCCCATGCGCCACAACTATTGGGCCTGCGCTCTACAGCCTGCGAGCCACAACTACTGAGCCCACGTGCCACAACTACTGAAGCTTGTGCGCCTAGAGCCCGTGCTCTGCAACAAGAGAAGCCACCGCAATGAGAAGCCCGCGCACTGCAACGAAGAGTAGCCCCTGCTCACCACAACTAGAGAAAGCCCGCGTGCAGCAACAAAGACCCAACACAGCCAAAAATAATAAATAAATTTATAAAAAAAAAGGAAATCTACCATTCTGGGCTCTAGTGCCACGCCGCCATTGAGTCGGCCTGAAAGCACCCTAAGGGATACCTGTAATCAGCTACCTACTCCCCATACTTTAGGGAAACTGCAGATGAGCAGACTTGAGGATGCTCTAGCTGAAAGGAAGCAGAGGCTAAGGCACCCCAATCCTACTCCCTACCTTTATTAGCACCTCTTTAGCAGGCTCAGGACACTGGGCCTGTTTCAGCTTGTCCTGCAGCTCCATCACCTGCGTCTCCAGCCCATGCCGTACCCTTTCACCCTGGTCCAGGAGGAGCTTCATGTTCTGGAGCCTAGTAATTAATTATAGACAACATTATTGAGCACTATGTGTAAGGCCGTTTTCTAAACACTTATATTAGTTCCTATAAACCTCCTTCAAGTCTTTGTTCAAATCTTAACAAGGCCTCCCCTGACTACTTTGTTTAATATTGCAACCTGCCCCCCTACAACCCAGCCCTCCTGATCTGCTTTAACCTATTCTACTTACCACCTTCTCATATGTAATACGTTTACTTATATAATATGTTAATTGTTTACTGTCTGTGCCCCCTCACTGTACTTCATCTTTATGGTTCACTGATGAACCCCAGGAATCTAGATCAGTGCCTACTACACAGTACTCATTGCAAAAACTTCTGCTAATGAATGATTAAATCCTCACAACAATCCTGTGACGTAGGTACCATTATTAATCCCATTTTACAGATAAAGAACCTGATGCACAGAGGCAAATCCAGGGAACCTAAGTCATGTGCTATTAGCATTACTGATAGAGAAGGTAAAGAGAAAGGTCCTGTCTTTAACCTTCTCTGTCTGCCCCTTTCAGCTTCTGGAGATTTCCCTGTCTCCCCCAGCCCTGGGGGAGCCTCTAACTCTGGCTGAGGCCCTCATGAAGCCCTGTGAGCACCATCAGCTGCGCTCACTCCTTGGTGCTCTGCTGGGCTTCCCCATTCCTCCTCTCCAGCAGCTCCTGCAGTCGGCTGCACTCTTCTGCCTTCTCCGCTAGCTGCCGCTCCAGCCCAACACGGGATGGCTCTAGCTTCTGCCGTTTCTGGAAAGGGAAAAGAGAGTAAAACAGGTGGAGAGTAGGGAAAGCCTCTCAGAAGGACCAAAAATAATGGGAATACCTAACATCTATTGACACTCACTATGTGACAGGCACTGAACTAGGGACCTTATGTATATTATCTGCATTTAATCCTCATAACAAGCCTCGGTACTTGTAATGGTTTAAAATATGTCCACAAATTATTTGACATTTCTTTTAAAAGGTGAAGCCTCTCTCCTTGAGTATAGGCTGGACTTAATATAGGCCCCCCTTGAGTACAGGCTGTCTCTTCTAACAAATAGAAAAAGGGGGAAGTGATGTGTAGCTTCTGAGACTAGGTCATAAAAAGGCATTGCAGCTTCCTCCTTACCTTCTCTCTTGGATCACTCACTCTGGGGGAAGGTAGCTACCATATTGTGAGGACACTCAAGCAGCACTATGAAGACATCCACATAGCAAGGAACTGAGACCTCCAACTAACAACCATTGAGTAAGCCATTTTAGAAGTAAATCCTCCAACACCTGTCAAGTCTTCTAATGACTACAGCCCCAGCCAATACCTTGACTGGAAGCTCATCACAGACCCTGAGCCACAACTACCCAGTTAAGTGGCTCCCAGATCCTGGGCACTCAGATACTGGGTGATGTTTGTTTTGAGGTAATTTGTTACACAGCAAGAGATAACTAACACAGCACAATTATTATCCTCACATTACAGTTAAGGAAACAGAGGCTTAGAACAGTTAAAGAATTTGCCCAAGGTCAGTTACATAGCCAACAAGTAAGAGTACCAGGATTTGAATTCAGTTTGACTCCACAGCCCACCGCTCAACCAGTACATGACACTGCTTTTCAGGAAACAAGGGGAGTTACAATCTAACACTTACTGAGCACCACCTATATACAAGGCAATACTGTGACAGGTGGAAGCAGTATAAAAAAAGAGGAGTACGTAGGCTTGAGCATAAGACTCACATGAATTTTAACAGTCCTCCTCTACAACTTACCACCTTGCGCAATTCACTTAATCTTTCTGATCTTCAACTTTCTCATCATACAAGGGTCAAGGATGCCTATTTTACAGGGTCACTGTAATTATTACATATTACTCGGGATAGTACCAACTACAAAAATTAAACTCAATAAATGACAGCTACTATTACTGCCATGATTGCTATGATGATGCCAAGAACTGAGGTAAATAATTTACTCGAGATTTATACAGCCACAGTGAGTGTTAGAGCTAGGACAGGAACTTCCAAAGGAAGTGGAATGAAAAGTAGTTAGACCCCTGATGAATGTGCTCCTCCTCTCTAAGCTCCAGAGAACCCCAGAAGTCCTTCCTGGGACTAGCACATACTCTTGTCTCACAGGACACACGCTCATTCCATTGCTTGGAAGGGCCAGCCCAGGCCAAGGTTCTTTCCCCCTGTGGCTCTTCATCCCTCCTGCACCTCTAACCTCTCCTCACCTTCACTTCTTCATCCAGCTTTTTCTGTAGCTCCTCCACTTTTTGGGTGAGTTCACCCTGCCCTGCCTTCGTGGAACCAGAAGAAGCCATCTGCCAGACACAGGGGGAAGGAAGCGAGTCCACATCCAGATCCTAAGGCCCACAAGGCCCTAACCCTGCCCCCTGCCCCACCGTGAGAAGACCACTCACCACCAGAGGCTGCATCTGCTCCAGCACCAAACTGACCTTCCTCCTCACAGAGGTTTCACTTTCTGAGCTTCTGGAGGATAAAAGGACAGATGCAAAGGTTAGGGGAGGAAAGGGGTAGCGGAGATGAGGGAAGGAAGGGTTAAGAGCAGGGAAGATGGGGAACAAAGCTAGAAGGAAAAGAAGGGAGGTGTGTGACTCTGCTTTTGGGAGGGTCCCCACTCACCCCTCTCTCAGGACGCCGTAGATGGTGGCCTTCACGTGGTCCACACTGCCTGGTGGGACTGCCTCCTGCTGGTCTCGGAGAAGGTCTGGAGTTGATTTGAACTACAAAAAAAGTAAACCCAGAGCAATAGGAAGACTACAAAGATTACGCCAGAAACGTGTGTGGGGTTCAGATGGAAGAGAAGTGGCAGCTGGGAGACGAGGCCCTTCAAGCACGATGAACAAGCCTGAAGTGGGGTAAAGAGGCAACACCTCTGAGGCCGGAGCAACAGGCCAGGAAGGGGTCCAAGCAGGGTGCACCTCTCACTACTGCTGCAAACCAGATTTTGCTCGACAAACAGATCTCGACCAGTGTGAGCTGTGTCACAGGTTATTTGTCACTAATGGCAGTTAATGTACTAGAATTTGTGAATGATTTACTTTTAGAATGGGCTTAACTTTGTCTCAGAGTAAAGTCACTCCCCCACTCACTCACATTCCTGAGTGGGAGACAAAGGGGGGAGTTTTGGCAAGAGCACCAGGGAGCCACTCATATCCTCCAAGCCTGCCTCACATTCGCTGCAGACCTAGCAAATGCTGGTGACTGAGGCACAGTTAATGGTTGGGCAATGACAAGTAACTCTCCATGCTTGTGAATGGTGATTTCATAGTTACTTCCACTTCCTTTAGAATTGTGCCCATGGAAGTGTCTTGTACATGTGAATACCATCTATTAAGTAGATGGATAAAGTGGAGGACAAAAATCATATGAATCAACATGGAGACCCAAGTAGGTCAGGGCTGATGAGAAGGGGCCAGGGCTTGGAAGCCACAGAGGGGTGAGGTCTGACCTGTAGCATGGGAGGGTCCTGTGCTCTCTCCCGTAGCTCCTCAAAACTCTGAAGGACCCAGTCCTGGGTCTGACGGGAACGGCTAAAACCACCAAGACAGCTCTGCACTGACTGTTTCAAGCTGCCCGTGTGCTGGTCATGCTTTGTGCTAGGGGTCCAGTGGTTGGGGGACCAGCGCTCCCGTTCCTCAACGGTGTCCCTTGGGAGACGGTTGTCCAGGCTCTGGCTCCGCTTGCGCTGTTCAGGGGGCAGCATCCGCGTGCGGCGGCCAGTCCGGCCCCGGGCCTGGCCCCCATGGTGACTGTCAAACTTGTTGATGAGGGAGTCCACCGAAGACAGGGGGGCAGTGTCAATGGTGCTGCCCGGGTAAGCTCCTTGGGGGGCTAGCTCCAGCAGGCTGGTGCTCCTGTTGCTTGGACCCATAGGGGCAGGGCCTGCCAGCGAGGCCTGGGACTGGGAGCGCAGTAGCCTTCCATTCCAGTGGGCCCCGGGCTCCTCATCAGATGTGCTTCCCTGAGAGGGGGCAGGAAACTCCTTGGCCTGAGAGTAGGGGCTCTCGGGAAGTTCCGAGTCAGAGCTCAGAGCTCCTGGGGCCCCTCGGTTGTTGGCCCCCTTGATCTGGACTCCAAAGGAGTCGCCGCCTTTCTCTCCACTGTTGAGCACCACAAAGGGCTGCCCAGCGATGCCCTGCACACGCACGGCAACCCCATAGGTATTGGCTCTTGCATCCTTAGCTGGGCGTCGTCCGCCACGACGTAGGGTGCCCATCTCTGCATCACACACTGGCTCCGTGATGAAGCGAATCTGGACTCCATGGTCTACAGGGCCCCGGGGCTCAGCCATGGTGGACACCTGCTCCATGGGTAGGGGGGGTCCTAGAAGATGAAGAGTTTAAGCTGAGAGACTAGAAGCAGAAACCCAGAAACCTCCACTTGCCCAGCTTTTGTGAGGCTGATTGCCCTGCCAATCCCTTCTACACAAAATAGCGGTTCTCATACTTTATCTGAGCAGCAGAATCACCTGAAGGACCAGCTAAAACAGACCGCTGGACCCTCTGCCCCAGAGTATCAGATTCAGTAGGTAGCCCCAAACTGAGGATCTACAGTTCTAACAAGTTCCCAGCTGATGCTGATGCCACTGGTCCAGATTCCACATTCTGAGACCCACTGACCCAGAAGAATCCATTTCCTCTAATACAGTCCTGGGGAGCTTGGTTTTGTCAAGAGTTTAAAGATTTTCCTTGATCTTCACACGTACACATATAGCACTACCATGTGCTTCTCCCACCCCCAGGGAAGGCAGAACCCAAGCCCCACCTGCAGACACCTCCAACCCAATGGAGAACAGGGGCCTCCAATCCCGGAGCTCATTTCAAATACAGAAGACCCCAAGATATGTCATCCCATTTCTGGGAGGATACTCAAAGAAACCAATAGCAGTGATGCATCAGAGTTGGGGGAACTGAGGGCTGGGGACAGGGATGGGAGAATGACTGGCTTTCTACTATATATCTTTTTGTCCCTTTTGAATCTGGAACCATGTACTACCTATTCAAGAAAAGATTTAAGTAACATTTAAGAGTACCAGTCCAGGAGTTAGCTCCCTGGCTGTCCAGTGGTTGGAACTTGGTGCTCTCACTGCTGAGGCTTGGGTTCCATCCCTGGTCAGGGAACTGAGATCCCACAAGTTGCATGGTGCAGCCAAAAAAAAAAAAAAAAAAAAAAGAGTATCAGGCCCCAGGACAGACAGACTTGTCCCATCTGAGGGCCAGAGCCAAGACCACCTACAGGCCAGCTCCCTGGGTCTACATTGCCTAAGCTCAGAGTCAGCAAATGGAATGTGTTCCAGGTATTGCTTATTGCTCTGGCTCCAGGAACTTGGGGAGAGAGGTTCTCCTCTAAGCAAATAAAAATCCAGCTTTCCCACCCCTTCTGCTAACCTCCACCAGGGCCTAGCACCAAACTGGAGGAGGAGCCTCTGATGTGCCAGAGACACAAACATACCCTGCTCAACCTCCCAGTGGAGCTCTGGGCCAAGGAAACTTGGCAAGGCCCCTTTCAGGGATTGTAGAAGTGCCAGGAAGCTCAGGAACCCAGGAGGGGTGGGGAAGGGAGGGGCGGAGCTCCAGGTGAGAAAGGAATTGGAGGAAGAGCATTCCTAGTAGCATTCCCAACCCCTCCCCTACAGAGGAAGATACAGGGGGGAGGAACTCCTTATCAGCAATGGTTCTTCACCTTTTTTGGTGTCTGAGAAATGATGAAAGCAATGCACCCTTCCCCCAGGAGACAGCCCACCCAAACTTTTACCACAGAATCTCAAGAGGTCCTTAAGGCCCACCCATGAACCCAAGGACCCGATCCTTCCACTATGCAGACACTGGGGAGGACTTTAACCAGCCACTGACTCAGATACCCCAGAAAGCAATATTTTTAGTTGGCAGGGCCCTATGTTGGAATTCGAGTAAGAAATGGGATCAGAAAAGAAGTTACAAGGCAAAGGGGTAAGTTCTCCAAGCCACACATCCAATAGAAAAGGCACTGGACTACAGTCAGGATCTGGCTTGGAATCCCAGCTTCTGACCTTCACTTGATGTATATAACCTTGGGCAAATCACAACTTTTCCCAGCCTGTTTCCTCATCTGTAAAATGGGTATAATAATACCTCATGAGATAATTACCTGTGAGAATTAGATAATAACAATTATGTGGGTATACACAACTGTAAAAATGTATCATGTTATACACTTAAGATTTTTGCACTTTATTTACTTAGGTTCTACTTCAATAAAAAGAGGGAAAATGTCAAGATATTAAACATGAACGCACCTAGCAGCATAAGCCTGTCACAAAGCTGACAACAAATGTTATACTGCACATATGCTGCTCCTTCCAACAGGACCTCCCTGGCTTCACCTGGTTTACAGAAGGATGTCACTTCCTAGAGAAGCCTTCCTTGACCATTCCTTCCCACAAACTAGATCAGATTCACATTATACACTCTATAGTTGGCCTTCAGTGAGTGTGCCTCAGTTTATTTATATATTTATCAGACTGATGATTTATTTCCTATCTGTCTCCTCCACTAGATTATAAGCTCCTGGAGGGAAAAAAAACATTGCTCTCAGCTGACTCCTGTGTCCCCAGGGCCTGGCAGATGGTAGATGTCAATATATATCTATTAAAAGTTGTATCCCAAACCAAGGCAGACTCAACACAGCAGTGGGGAGATTTCCCAAGGATCCCGCACAGCCATTTCTTGTTTGTCCTAGTAACAGGACCTCTTCCTGGCCTGGACTCCCTGTCCTATTCAGTCATAATTTTGGAACCAGATGTGCCTAGAAGTCACATGATTTATTCATGATGCAGCTCTACCCTGACAGTACATCTACTGATCTTCCAGATCCAGGTCAAGGAGTTCCCAGCCTAGTTCCAGAGAGTACATAGCCCTTGCCCGCCCAAGAGCACCAAGCTGCTCAGAGGCGGCACCAAGTGTACCCCTAGGTCCCAGTGACTCTCTAACCTCAACCCCCTTCAGTCCCAGGACATGTGGGTCAAGGGCCAGGAGGGCTAAAGGGATCTTTGGGGTGGGTCAGAAAGCAGGGCTCTAAATGATTCAACATGGAAAACCCGAAACCTATCCGCCTTCAGTTACAGAGGACAGTGAGGCGGGGCCAGGGGAGCAAGGCAGCTCCAAGGCCTTTCGTAAGCCCCAGAGGCAGGTAAATAGTGATCTAGTGCCAGGCAACAGGGAGCCCAGAGCCTTTCCTCTCACCAGATGCCTGACCCTGCTTTTCCCACCAACTGTACTCTGGGAAGAGACTAGGCCACAAGTTAATTCAGCTTCATTTTTCTGCCTCTGTCGTTCCTGCCTGTAAGGAGAGAGAGAACATGGCACTTGTATCAGGCAGCCACTTCTCCCTGAGTTACTCATTAGCCTGCCCTGCCCCAATTCCATAACCTCTGGCCCAGCCATAAGCGTCTGGCTTCCAACTAGGAGTGACAGGGTCTCTGGACTCCTGGCAGGAAGTGGGGGTGGGGTGGCTCCAGGTGTGCCCAGGAAGAACCGGTATACATAGGGCCTGGCAATATGCTAGATGCTATATAATTGGCAGATGCAGAAAATGGGTGAACTAGAGGTACAGAGACTAGACTCCCCTCGGAGGAAACAAGGAAAGCAAATGGTGAAAACAGAAAAGGACAGTTCAATGACCTTGCTCTTTTGGCTCCTATTTTCTCATAAAGAGTTAGCAAGATAAGGTTGCCCGAGGATCCAAAAAGAACCCCCCATGTGTACTCCTGACTCAGTCCACTGGAAAAGTCAAACCTGAGCACCAGACTAGAGCTGCTTGGCCAGTGGGGAAAAAAACACAATGAGGAACTGGGCCCCTGCAAACTGGCTGGACTGGTTTGAGAGGCAAGGGAAAGGGGAGGGCCGGGGAGACTCCACTGGCAGCTTGTGAAGCAGACCAGAGAAATTCCACACCACAGAGGAGGCAGAGGGGCAAAACCATGGGCAGGGACTCCGTCCAGCTTAGATGCCAAGGCCAAGGCTCTGAAGGAAGAGGCAGAAGGTGGGGAGGGAACAGGCAGGAACAGATACACAGTGTGCCTGGTGACTGACAGACAGGCCAGTGTGTAACAGAAGACCTTGTCTCCCTCTACCCCTCCCCCTAAAGTTCCCAAGGTTGCATTCCAGATCCCACACTTAACCTGGGCCACCTCCCTGGCCCTCAGTTCTCCCCTTCCCTGGCGTGAAGAGAAGCAGCAGCCCTACCCCCTCCTCACCTCCCACATGGGTGATGGCATGCAGGTCAGCCTGGGGAAAGCAGGAAGGGTTCTAGGAAGCCAGAATCCTCTTAGGGTCAGGCAAATCTCTGGATTAGCAGTCCCCTAGAGCCAGTCCCCCATTCCCGAATATCCAGGATGAAAAAAGAGGTAGAGAGGCATGTGCCGACAACATAGCGGTTGCTAATTATTTCCCAATTACAACAACTCTCCTCAGGCAGGGCATCAAAGGGGCCAAGCTAAGGCTGGCTCTGGTTCCCTCACCTGCCTAAGGCAAGGAAATCTGCCTCAGAAATTTTGACTCAGCCCTGATGTGCACCTCGCATCCAGCTTGGAGACTTAGAGGTGCTGAGTCTCCTAGTCCTGTGGTCTCCTGAGAAGTCCTGCTTATTTCCTGCACCAGTGCCTATGGCTAGTCTGACAGCCATCATGGTCCAGCTGTCAGGGATGCCTGGTAGGGTTTCAGGGAAAAATGGGGAATTTCTGAGAGGCATCAAAGAAATTGGTTAGGCTCCCAAACCTCACCCAATGGCCCCATCTAGAACCACAGAAGTACGTATGCCTGGGGGGAGGGCTTGACATTAGCCTCCAGAAAGAGGCCTCATTAGAAAGAAGTATTTCTACACACTTTGTAGGCCTAGGGATCTAGGCTTACTCAAATCCCTCTCTTGTAGAGCACTCTCTCAAGAGGAAGAAGGAAACATTCTCCGTGGCAAGAAAGCAAAGGAGGTCAAAAACTGAAAGACTTAGTTTCACACCTAGCAAAGAGATGGGGGTGCCCTCTCGCTCTACCTCTCAGTGTCTATTAATTGCACCTGTCTTGCCCTATAGATGAATGGTTAGAGAAAGATTCCACACTTCAGAGCCACCTCAAAGCCAGAGGGAGGTATCAACACTGGCTCAGAATGGCAGTCGGGTAAAGGACCTCAGGGAAACAGCACCCTTCCACGCCCTCTCCCTTCCGTGTCTGAACCTCAGGCAGCAGTTCCCTTTGCCCAACTGAGACTGACTCCTTCCCCCCAACATTCCGGTCTCCAAGAGAAACTCTGCCCCGGGGACTGGCGTCTGACCTCCAGAGATATATTGGCCCTGAAACGCTTCCATGCCCTGGGAATAGCCTTAGCCTCAGGTTGCCCCTCACCTGGCACCTTCCCAGGCACCTGCGTGTGGCATTTTAGAGTAGGATCCAGCTCTTAATCAGTACTCCCACCATAACTTGACCTCCCCTCCTCCTCTCGCCAACTCAGCACCTGTGCCCTGGGTATCTCTGATCGCCTGGACTCCCGCCCCTCAGGGGTACACCTGAGGGCTCGCCTGCCTCTCAGGTGCCCTTGCGCCCGCCCGGTTCACTCACCCCAGCCGGGCTCGGCGCTCCCGGGCTCGGGCTCGGGCTCGGGTAGAGCTGCACGCGCGGCTCCCGGGCCCTCCCCCTCTGTCTCTCGGCTCTCCCTCCTTCTTTCTCCCCCTCCCACCAACCTGTTACTCCCCTCCGCAGCTCCACCTCCATTGGCCGTCACCACCCGCCCCGCCTTACCCTTCCTCGGTTGGTCCGTTTCCGGAGAGGGGCGGGGCCACCGCCGCAGGGACCCGGACCTGGGGTCGCCAGCCCGGGTGGGCGGGAGAGGCCGGCCGGGTCACGTGGGCCGGCGAGCGGTGGAGGGCGGGGGCGGGGGTGGGGCTGCGAGGGGCATCGGGAGGCCATTTTGGGGACGTAGTGGTTGGTCGACGTTGACCGGCCCCCGCCCGGCCCCTGGACCAGGATCCTCCAGCCAGAGCATCTTCTCTCCTCAGCTGCAGAAGAGTCTCCCGCCTGCCGGGTTCTCGACGGGAATCTCTGTCCAGACTCCTTTCTGCTCTTCACCTACCTCCGCATAAGCCAGAATACTCTTCCGTCGCATTCTGCAGAAAATATCTTCCCGGTCCCCCGACGTCAGCACCTCCTCCACTTCAGCTCCGTCTCCCTTTTCCCCAACCTGAGCTGGATCCCAATCTTGGATTCTTCTCCCCTGTCTCCTGGCCTCCACAAATCATTCAGCCTGGCACCTTTTTCTCGGTAGTATGTATCACTTTCCAAATCATATAATTTAATCTAAAATTCATAGTCGTCGTTTGTCTCTCGCCCTACGCTAAGTTCTACCAGGGGAAAGATCTCTTGTTTTTTTTCTCTGGTTTATATCCCAAAGGCCTGCAAAAGGATCGGCATATGTTAGGCGCTTAATAAATATTTGTTCAGTGAATGAATGGGAAGGGGCGGGGTGAGTTTACAGGGAAAGGGAATGACTCTCATTCTAAACAGAAGGAGGTCTCAACCCCAGATTGTAAATCCATTTTAGGGTTTAGCCTTTCAAGAAGTGGGGAAATTGATCCCAGTGTCCTGAAGAGTAAAGTCAGGGGTGCTCAGCAAACTGCAGGCACTCCGCTAATCTACTAGGTGTAAACAGCGGTAAAGCTGACTTCCTAGATTTTAATCGTTGAGGTATGTAAAAAAGAGATTGACTTAGTTTACGTTGTTGGGTTCTGATATTCTCATTTATTCAACAAATATTTATTGTGTACCTATTTGGGGTTGAAGAGGACTCTTACATGCTGCTGACAGCCTAGTGCTTTCTCGGGAGCTCATTTCCTTCCCCTCCCCCGAAACTTCGAAGGCTAGATGTAGGTCCTGGAGATTAAAGTCCACCTCCCAGTTCCTAGGCTGGGACGCCAAGTCGCTGCATTCCTAGAGAAGCTTTCTGTAGGGATCTGAGCCATCAAACCGGCCCATGCCTCAGGGAGGAACAGCGGGCGGTGGAGTGCGGTTCCTCGGGTGGGGGGAGGGGATCGGAAAAGGAAATGTCTCTCCAGGACTACGTTATGTCCAGACCACTGGGGTGGTTTTTTAAGAGATTTTTTTTTTTTTTGAAATGTGAGATTGTTTAATTGACCCAAATATTGGAAAATTGGAAACTCCTAAACTCTCCTAAGTTAACACCTCAATAATTAGGATATTTCGTGTATTTGTAGTAAATACAAAGTTAGAGTGGCAAAGGACACACCCCACCCCAGCACTATGAACACAGATTACAAGAAAAAAACAGGAGGCTTCTGAGTCACAGTCATCATCTGTTCCTCAAGGAAGTACTCAATCTGAGAGACACACTATCATCAGGCACAGATGGCAAAGAGACACTAATGCCTTTTCCAGAGTTTGTGGTCCGTCTCCTTAAGAAATGTTACAATTTGGCAAAATTGACCAGTTTATAAATATAGCAAAGGTAGAAAATTAGAGCGAAATATAGTATCCAGAAAGAAGAAATTAATTACATTTATACGTACTCAAGAGAGTAATTTTACTTTTGTGAAATGATATAGGAGAGAATGTTCTAAGTAAATTGGACACGGCTTCATGAAAGCAGTGAATTTGGAGCCAAATTCTTTTTTTTTTTTTTGTGGTACGCGGGCCTCTCACTGTTGTGGCCTCTCCCGTTGCGGAGCACAGGCTCCGGACGCGCAGGCTCAGCGGCCATGGATCACGGGCCCAGCCGCTCCGCGGCATCTGGGATCCTCCCAGATCGGGGCACGAACCCGTGTCCCCTGCATCGGCAGGCGGACTCTCAACCACTGCGCCACCAGGGAAGCCCTGGAGCCAAATTCTTATTCTGCAATTCTTTCCTCAGTTCTTTCCTGAGTTCTCCAAGACTATCACCACTACCACCTAAAACAACTGAAATCGTCTCAGAGATCACCTATTATTCTGTGGCCAGTTCCTAAATGGAGCAGCAGGAAGCTACACAGGAAGAGTAATTAAAGATAAACAAATAACTGAAAGGGGGTGATGCCACTGGCTGAGATTGAAAGGACAGGAGACAGAAGAGATCTGGGGATAACCT
The DNA here is from genome assembly GCF_002837175.3 of Physeter macrocephalus. NCBI lineage: Eukaryota > Metazoa > Chordata > Mammalia > Artiodactyla > Physeteridae > Physeter > Physeter macrocephalus. The sequence continues at coordinate 16,003 of NW_021146091.1, forward strand.
GGAAGAGGAAGAACAAAATAAATTAACTTTGGAACTTGCCATCTTGGAGAAGTAGGTGGGACACACACACACACACACACACACACATACACACACACACAAATCTAGCAAACAACTGGAAATGAAGCGTAGAAGAGAAGCTAGGGCTAGAGACAGATCTAAGAATCATCCCCACAGAAGTGAAAGTTTCTAAAGAGGACCAAAGAACAAACCTTGAGAAGTATGGGACAGAGGGAGAAAAACAAAAACCAGTGCTGGAGTAGTCAGAGAGGTATATGAAAAAGTCCATAGAAGGGACGTGTTCAAGTAGGAGAAGAGACTGGAATTTGGCATTTAGAAGTTATGGTTGATCTTCCAGATGTCAGTTTCAGCAGAGTGGCAGACCCTTAGGTCAAACCGCAGTAACAGAAGTATATCAAGAAAACAGGAGAAAAGGTACCCTGACTTACAGAAAAACAGGGTGAAAGAAAGGGGAAGTTTTATGTTGGTTTTGTTTTGTTTTCAGGAAAGAGAGACTTGGTTGTATTTTGAGGATAAGCGAGAAGAGTGAGCAAGATTCAAGAAGTAAGAGAGAGAGAGAGAGAGAGAGCACTCAAAGCCTGGACATAGAACAAAAGGTAAATTTTGTGTTCTAGAACTTAAATTGGAAGACCAGGTATGAAGGAGTGGGGAGTTGAGGAAGTTGAGTCAGGTAACTTTAGTTCACCAGATAGATGGACCTGCCAAAAAGAAGAGTGATTCTGATGGCCGGAGACTGTGTAAACAAGTTTTGAAGTTGTTGGAATTACCTATGAGCCTAAAGAAGGATATGAAAAGTGCCAAATGAATGGCACAAATTTAATAGTACTGAAAAGTCTTCCTTCCAACTAGAATGGGGTGGTATCTAATGTGGACCTTGAAAAAACAGGTAGGTGAAGGGGAGAGGTGGGGGGAAGGCCCTTGGGGCAGGAAAGCACAATGTTTATTTTGGAACTGGAAGGAGATCCTACAGGCTGAGCACAGGGACAGGTGAGTATTGAGAAATAGACTGGAAAGGTAGATTCTGGGATAAATTTTACAAGGCCTTGAATATCAGGATAAGGAATGTGGACTTTATTGGTAGGTCATAGAGAGCTATTGAAGGTTTTTGAACAAGAAAGTGGCAGTACTTCAGAAGGTTAATCTAGGTTGGGATGATAAATGCAATGGCAAGGCTTGATTGAGGTGGCAAGCCCTACACTAGAGTGGTGACCAAGGGAGGGAAAAGAAAGGGACTGGAGGGAAAAGAAAGGGACTAGTCACCCTGATGTCCTTTTAGCACATTACTCACCATTTCTTTAAAAATTCCATTACAAATACTCTGCTCTTTAACAGCAGTAACAACCTGTAATTATACTAATGCTTGGGGCTTTTCCCGGTTGAGTAAAATTTCTATTATGGGTGTTGTTAGGGAAGATTATAAGAAATGGTCGCGTTATATACTCGCTTGATATACTCTTCCAATCTTTGGGTTCAGGATCTCCAAGTCCCCAAATGATCTTTCATTTTTTCTGACCCACGTCCTCCACTCTTTCCACAAGAGACTTTATGAGTGAACATCACTGAGGTAGAGCACTGAGTCAGGAGTCAAGAGACCTATATTCTAATTTTACTTCTGAGAAAGCTGTAATCCTAGCCAAGTTTCCTAAAATCTCTGGAACTCAGTTTCTTCTGAGAAATTAAGGAGATATGGGAATTCCCTGGCAGTCTAGTGGTTAGGACTCTGCACTTTCACTGCCGAGGGCCTGAGTTCGATTCCTGGTCAGGGAACTAAGATCCCACAAGCCGCGCAATGTGGCCAAAACTAAAAATTAAAAAAAAAAAAAGATGATTGCAGATTCCATAATTATATTGTTTCCTTTGGCTTCTTTGGGGGCGGAAGTCATGTTCTGTCTTCCAGCTCCTCTTTTTATTATCAGTTAGAAACATGAGTAAGTGTAACCATATCTGACACAAGATAACTGGGACAAAGAATTCCAAGCAACATTTTCAGCCTAATCAGAGTCACTCCTGACAAAGGAAGGAGTCCTCTCCCAGCTCCTCAGGTGACCCCATACCTGCCTTTAACCCTTCGATAGGTCCCAGCTGCCCCACCTCTAATGCTCTGAGCAACTAAATTCCATCATGTTCAGTCTCCAGCATACATTCAAAATATGAGTATTATTTAAAAGGTAAAAAGAGCAAGAAGGCTACATACTTCCAATTCCAATGGTAATTAAAAGGAACAGATTCCTTCTGCATAATTTCTTTTTCCGAGTTGGTAAATTGCCATTCTGAGGAAACAGCCAGCTTTCCTCCACACAGCCAAAGAAGAGCTGATTGTACCTCACACCCCGCTTTCCTTTCCTCGTCGGTGAAGGAGGCAGAAACTAGGCAGCTTAAACCTATGCACACATTCCTGAAGCCCCACATTCTCTCACAGTCCATTGTGGCAAAGAATTTCAGCAGAGTCCCACTCTGATTTACTTAGGTTCTTTATCTGACTGTTTCTCAAAGTTCATGTCTCAAATACAGAGGCAAGATGATATATGGACACACACTGGACTCGAAGACAAAATACCTGATATGGCAGCCACAGAGATATGTAGCTCAGCTCTCCCTTTAAGAAGGACTCTGGGGACTTCCCTGGTGGCTCCGTGGTTGAGAATCTGCCTGCCAGTGCAGGGGACACGGGTTCGAGCCCTGGTCCGGGAAGATCCCACACTCCACGGAGAAACTAAGCCCGTGCGCCGCAACTACTGAGCCTGCATGCCACAACTAGAAGCCCACGTGCCTAGAGCCCGTGCTCCACAACAAGAGAAGCCACTGCAATGAGAAGCCCGCACACCGCAACAAAGAGTAGCCCCCGCTCACCACAACTAGGGAAAGCCCGTGGGCAGCTGCGAAGACCCAACACAGCCAAAAATAAATAAAAAATTAAATAAATAAAATTATTAATTAGATTTTTAAAAAAGACACTGCCATTCAACTGCCAGAGTGCTGTTAGCTGTCAGCCTCCAGCTACATCACCTTTGGGATTTGTTACAGTGTTAGAGCTGAGGCCCCACTCTCACTGAGCAGCTATCAGCCTATGACTAGGCACCATGTGGACATTAGGGCTTGGCCATTTCTGCCCACTGTTGGACTCCTCTAGAGGACCCTGTTTGCTCTGGAACTTTTCACTGGGTCAACTGCAACTGCATCTGCAACTGCAACTGCAACTTGGGAGGATCTGTCTGCATCATGACTTGAGATTCTCCTTGCTCAATTTTGTATTACTATCCAAACGCTTTACTTACCCATTCCTGCTTCCTTCCCCTTGATCTTTCATAGGCATTACTACCCAATAAATCTCTTGCACTCCTAATTTTGTCTTAGCATCTGCTTGCCAGACCACCTGAACTGACTCAGTTGGTTCCAGGAGTGGTCTGAGAAGGCTGGCAGTAAGATGGGGTTTGGGAACTGCATTACTCACCGCCTGGCTGTAAGAACCCCTTCTGGATAGTATGTGGGGTACAGATAGTCACTGGGACAAGATGATGGCTCATTTGCTAAAACTTTCACTGATGGTGAAGTGGGAAAATATTCCTATGGTGCAACAATTCGGACATATGTGGTAGGTGGAGGGATAGCAGCGAATACAAGGACAATGGAATTGGCTGACTGTTATTAAGTTGCATTGAGTCCTGCCAAGAGGACTCAATAATGAAAAGCTAAGAGCAGTTACCAAACATTGAAAATTGACTGTGAAGGCCAGAGAGCCTCTTTGAAGGGTTACAAAGAGGCCCTTATCTATAGCAATGGGAGAGGGGGAAAAATGCTGAAGACCAAACTCAAGACTTGAGAGTTCCTGGAGGCACACCTATAATCAAGGTCAGGATCCTGGTTAGGAAAACCCAGGACCCTGACACATGGAATGGAGGTATCTAGGTGGTGCCCCCAAAGATTTTGGCTCCCTACACTTTTCTGAGCACCTCAGAGCCTTAAAAGGGGGCCCATCC
>NW_021146091.1:22500-35568 GCF_002837175.3 Physeter macrocephalus
GTTTCGGCATACAGGATCTTTCATTACAGTGCGGGGTCTTCATTGGCACGTGGGCTTCTCTTTAGTTGTGGCGTGCAGGCTCCAGTGTGCATGGGCTCAGTAGTTGCAGTGCACCGGCTTAGTTGCCCTGCGGCATGTGGGATGTTAGTTCCCCAACCTGGGATTGAACCCGCGTCCCCTGCATTGGAAGGCAGATTCTTAAACACTGGACCATGAGTGAAGTCCCGAGGTCGAGTTTTTAAAACAATTTTTCTTCATTTTGAACAGGATGCATGATTTAGCAAAAGGCTTCAACAAACACTTTTGTGGGAAGCACCTTCCAGTGCCTGCCCCCTGCCCCTCCTTCTCCCTCTCCCTGCTGCAGACCTGGGCACCCAGAAATTCTTACATCAGTAAAGTCTTACATCAGTATAAAGTCTTTCTTACATCAGTAAAGTTCTTAAGAGTCCAGTGTTTAAGAGACATGCCAGGACATCCCTTCCAAAGTAAAAGACAAACTACTTCATCTTCCATCCCTTACCACAAAGAAAGCATCACAGACCTGGGAGGCCTCTTCAGCTTGTGAAGGCAATACTTTCCGCGCTAGGAATACTGCTCTGGCCCACATACTAGGTGACAAAAAAAAAAGTGCCAGCTCTGAGTGGGGCCTGGATCAGGAAAGGAGTAGCCCCGCAATCTTAGCTCGTGTTGTTACAACAAAATGCCACATATCAGGTAGCTAATAAACAACAAACATTTATTTCTCATGGTTCTGGAGGCTGGGAAGTACAGCATCTTGGTATTTGGTAAGGGCTTCCTGGTTCTTAGATGTCTGTCTTTTCACTGTGTCCTCACATGGCAGAAGCAGGAAGGGGTCTCTCTTGGACCTCTTTAATAAGGACACTAATACAATTCATGAGGGCTCTCTCTGAGGACCTAATCACCTCACAAAGCTCCACCTCCTAACACCATCATATTGGGCATTAGGATTTCAACATATGAATTTTGGAGGGACACAAGCATTCAGACAATAGCACACACTTACCATCATTCTCAGTGACCCACTGGGGACTTTGTGCTTCCTGTTCCTGCAACTCTGGGCTCTGCAGGGTTTGAAGTTCTAATCCCCAAAGGGATATATTCTTTCCACAAGGGTAACATTGATTTTCATGCAGTGGCTGCCACCTGGGCACTTTGGACTCCTTGTATACAGAGAGCAGCAGGCAAGAAATTACCATGTTGTCAGGGGTCATTGGCTCTGATCAGGGAAGAGGTAGACTTCCTTCAGTTACCCAACTGGGGCAGGGAGGAATGTGTGTGGTGACCCACCTGGGCACCTCTTGGTACTCCCTTGCCTCGTTGTGACCATGAATGGACAAGTGTAGCAACCTGACCTGAGAAGTTACCTCAGACCGCTCAGGAATTAGTGTTTGGGCTGCACCACTGGATAAGCCACTGAGACCAGTAGAGGTGAAGGCTGAGGGCAAAGGGGATTTAGAATGGAGGAAGGAAACAATGAGTACCAGTTGCAGCCCTGAGACCAGCTGCAGCAATGGAGCTGTGCATTATTCCACTAACCTCCCTCAACTGAGTTTCTCCTGAGAAGAGGTCCAGGGAACACTTACTCAGTATGTATGGAGAAGTGAATCCACGTGACACAAGGTGTGGACTGTAGCAGTGTGGAGGTGCCCCACTTGGATCCCCTTCAGAAAAGTATTTCTGTTCACCTACCAGAATGCAGTGATCTCACAGCTTCCAGTTGCAACACCTTCAGGATTCACTATTATATTCCAGTTGAGACCATACTCTCCCCAGACAGCCCCCAGCCAATGACTGAGCCTGATGTGGGTACCAGGACTGGCCATTTCTGCTCCATGAGACTCCTCTAACTGGTGATCTTTATCCCAGATCTCCGTGTTGGGCTGGCTGAGACTGTCAGAGCTGCATCATGACTTGGGGCTCTCCACGCCCAATCCTGCTTCCTCTCTATCTTTTACAGGTGTTACCCCCAATAAACTTCTTATATTGTTAACTTTGTCTCAGCAGCTGTTTCCCAAAAGACCCAAACCAACACACCCAGGCAGTAAAATAATATTAACCAGAAAAATGAAAACTACGTATATATGTAACACATACTATAATTACAAAGATTTTTTACGTTTACATAGATGAGACCTGGAAGAAGACATAGAAAAATAAAACTAGTTGATCTATTAAAGGATTGTGAATGAATTTTTTTTTACCTGTCCTTTACTGTTAACATTGTTTATACATTACACAAAAATAAGGAGAAAATAAGGATATTGGTTCTGAATCTACTTTCTGCCTCTATGGGAAATTGACAACTGAGGTTTAATTTCCTTGTCTGTAATATAAGGATAATAATTGTGAAAATAAAATGAGATTAGGATTATGATCTCATTTTGCTATTGTACAACACTATGAAGTTGCGAAGTATTGTTTTTATTGTAAGCTGGGGTCTCAGATATAAGGAAGTTGGTCAATCAATAAATGTTTGTTGAGCATCTGCTATGCATCAGGTACCATTTGTATTAGTTTTCAACGCTGCTGTAACAAATTAGCACAAATTTAGTGGCTTAAAACAGCACAAATTTATCAACTTACAGTTCTGGAGATCAGAAATCCTAAAATCAAGTTGTCACAGGGCTGCGTTCCTTCTAGAGGCTAGGAGAGACTCTATTCCCCTGTCTTTTCCAGCTTCTAGAAGCTGTCTACATTCCTTGGCTCATGGCCCCTTCCTCCATCTTCAAAGCCAGCAGCACAGCATCTTCCAATCTCTCTCCCACTTTCTGACTGCTGTTGCTGTTGTCATATCTCCTTCTCTGACACTGATCCTCCTTCCCTCTTATGAAGACCCTCGTGATTACATTGGGCCCACCTGGATAATCCAGGCTACTCTCCCCACTTTTAAGTCCCCATCCTTAACTTAATCAAATCTGCAAAGTCCCTTTTATGACATGAGGTAACATATTCAGGAGTTCCTAGAATTAGGAGGTGGCCGTTTTGGGGAAGCCATTATTCTATATTATGTGGTAATACAGTGATGAACACAGGAGGTGAGATCCCTGCTCCCATGGAGATTCTCTTCCAGTGTAGGAGAGACAGAAAATAAACAGGTAAATTAATTGATAAAATGCTAATAAGTGCTATGAAGTCAATTTTATTTATTTATTTTATTTGTTTATTTATTTTTGGCTGTGTTGGGTCTTCGTTGCTGTGTGCGGGCTTTCTCTAGTTGCGGCGAGCAGGGGCTTCTCTTGTTGCAGAGCACAGGCTCTAGGTGCACGGGCTTCAGTAGTTGCAGTATGCGGGCTCAGTAGTCGTGGCACACGGGCCCTAGAGTACACGGGCTTCAGTAGTTATGGCGCACAGGCTCAGTAGTTGTGGCGCAGGCTCTAGAGCACAGGCTCAGTAGTTGTGGCACACGGGCTTAGTTGCTCCGTGGCATGTGGGATCTTCCCGGACCAGGGATCGAACCCATGTCCCCTGCATTGGCAGGCGGATTCTTAACCACTGCACCACCAGGGAAGTCCCCTGAAGTCAATTTTAAAAGGGCATCATGATGGTGACAAGGTTTGGAGAGTGGTCTGACCAAGAGAACTCCCTCTGAGGAACTGGCTTTGGAGCTAAAGCCTGAAGGATTATAAGGCAATTACTAGCACACTTGGCTCTGTTCCCCTTGGAGTCCTTTGGATATTTTTGGTGAATTTGGGGCCTGTTAGTTCAGGAAGTGTGTCGACTTTTACCATCCTCACTTATGAATAAGCTTTATTAAGCAGACCAGTTCCAACTCACAAAGTAAATATGGATTTGTGACCCCCCACCCCAGGGATTTTATTCTCTAGGCTTTCTGAATTTCAAGTCAAGATCAAGAACCGGGCTTCCCTGGTGGCGCAGTGGTTGAGAGTCCGCCTGCCGATGCAGGAGACGCGGGTTCGTGCCCCGGTCTGGGAGGATCCCACATGCCGCGGAGCGGCTAGGCCTGTGAGCCGGGGCCGCTGAGCCTGCGCGTCCGGAGCCTGTGCTCCGCAACGGGAGAGGCCGCGACAGTGAGAGGCCCGCGTACCGCAAAAAAAAAAAAAAAAAAAGATCAAGAACCAGCCCTGTCTCTTTAGGATTAAGAACAGCACCCAGCACTGTTTCATGCATATTGTCCGGCATAAAAGCCCTAAGGCTGCAATGTGATGGCAGAGCCCAAAGTGGGAGTAATTTCAGTCCTTACCCAGTTAAATTTAATTCCTTTGGAAATGATTTTCAAAACCTCTTCAGAAAAGTTTAAAGTAAACTGGCCTCAGCTAGGATTTGGTTCACCACTGAGTCCTGGGGGCAGGGAAACCAGGTCCCAGATCTGTACTGGTGTCTCTCAAGTTCTGTAGTGTATCAGGAGGACGAAGAAATGGGACCCTTGGCACCAGCAGAATGGCAGAGCAACTGGCTTCCCTAGGAAAAAGCCATCTTTCTCTCCAGGCTGTGAAAGGGAGGGTTTTCTATAGATTGAAGGTTACAAGGAAAGCATGGCCTCAAGGAGAGCTAAATAAAGAATTATAAAAAGTTTATAAAAGGAACACAACATTCTCACCCCAGCTAACCAAAGACCTTTTCCTCTTCAATTTTCACCCGAGGAGAGGGAGTGGCTAGTTTATCCTGGGATGTGGCTGGAAATCTTACAGTGACCCTCTTTGTATCTCGTCTCCCTGGGTTGACCTTTGTTTTCCCCCCAAATAATTATTTTATTTCAAAATGACTTTTTCTTTGATTGTAAAGATAAATTAGATAAATTTATATATGCAATTAAAAAATAAAAATATAAATATATATAAATATATATATAATCATATATGTGTGTGTATGTGTGTGTGTACATATACATATATATTCCAAACTGTGATCAAAAAAAATTTACATTTAAGATTCTGTTTTCCTTTTTCTAAACAGCTTGATTGAGGTATAATTGACATACAGTGAACTGCACACATGTAAATATATAATTTGATAGTTTTGACACACACACGTATATATATGTATATATATGTATATATATATATATATACATATATATATATATACATCTGTGAAATCCTCACCAAAATCAAGAGGGTGAGCATACCCATCCACCAGAAATTGGGGGGAATGGGATGGGGTGGGGTAGCTATGTTCTCTCTGGGTTTTAACCTCTTGTTATCAGCTCACAAATTTGTCCTCTGAGTAATGAGACATGAATCATTCATAAAAAAATGTTTTCTATAAAAGTGGGCAGACAGAAAAACAACTTCCCACCCACTTGGCAGATGATCAGTAGTTCATTAACCTAAATCATGTCACTGCACCGTCAGCTCCATTTCTTCATTGTGTATGGGACTCCACTGGAAGGCAAGGGCTGGGAAAAGTGCCCAGCTGGTGTCCCAGGCCAGCTCTTGGCTGCCCTGCATGGGAGCAGGAGGGGATTTTTGCCCTCAGTTCCCTGCCAGACCCACCTTCCTGCAGTCCACCTTCACTAGGTACCTTATTATGCAGCCTAGGGCTTCAGGCATGAGTTCCTTCTCCCCCTCTGGCTCCTCAGTTTTCCCTATGATCTCAGAGGAAGAGATATTTATTTATCCTTCATTCTAAAACCAGCCTCTCCTCTTAGTGTCTAGACTTAATAATTCCTGTTCCTCTCCACTATTCAGCAATATTTATTGACTACCTACCAGGTACCAGACACTGTTCTAGGCTCCTGGAATATAACAGAAGTCAAAACAGACAGAAATCCCTGGCTTCATGAGCTTCATCCTAAGTGAAGCAGGGAAACTAAAAGCTAGAATCTTACTTCCACCAATCTCCCTTTCCTCTTTATCATCTTCAATAATTCCCTCCCTGAGTTACTTTCCTTATGCCCTGAAAATGTATGAGAAACTTATCCTCATCCTTTTGCAACTTGAAGCTGTTCTCCTATTTCTTTCCTTTCTATTTACTACGTCTGAGTCAAGCAGTTTATCATACGAGGGTTCCAAGTCCTCTCGTCCCTCCTCTGCACGTGAGCTGAGAAACTGAAGACCTTTTCTCAGTCCTCCCTTTACTGAGTGGCTCTTCTTCCTCTGCTTCCTGGTTTTCCACACTCTTTTCTCCTTGGGTTCCTACACCACTTCTCTGTCCATGGTCTTCCACAGCTCCAGCCCCTCCCCTGCCTCCTTCATGGGAACGTCTTCCCCTGTTTCCTAACTGTGGACAAGGTTCTTTCCTCTGCCCCCTACTCTTCTCCCTAACTCTCATGCTTTCTACTGCCACCTCCAAAAGCAGACATCTCTCCAAGCTCCATTTTAAACACTGACCTCTCATTAGTGTATGAAATCTGTATTTCTAAATTTTTCCAGGACTTCTGCACTTGCACAACTCACCTTTACTTAGGACACATACAAACCAGGTGCACTAAGTTCCCCAGTACCCCAGCTCTCCTTCCCAACTTCCCTGCCTCTACTAATCGTAGTCCTCATTCTCTCCAATATCAGGAGCACCTCCTTTCTTAGAATTGTACCAGAGACTAGCTACTAAGAAAACCAGCCAGCTACTCTGATTGAGGGGATAAACAAACAAACAAACAAATAATTATATAACTAAACAAATAAGGCAAATTTATGGGACTATGTGCGGGTTAATCCCTACCTTTGGCAAAGAAGGTAGAAAACAGCCTTTGATTTCAAAGGAAGACTTAACCATTGCTAGGTTGTCAGAGGTTAAGTCAGAGGGCACAGAAGGAATGCGCAGGGCACTGGAGTGAATGTAGGGGAAGTGGAGGGTGCCTGAGAGACTCAGAAAAGGGGGATTGGAAGCAGGAGTAGAGTGGGGATAGGGATCTAGAGTCAGCTATTTGCTGATTCTGTATCCCGGGCATGGCTAGTTCAGATAGGGTTTTGCTCCCATTAGTGAATTGACGTGGAATGATACTGACAAAAAGCAGGAAACTCAATTGTCACAGTCAAGAGGAGGCTAAAAAGACATTACTAATAAATATTATATGGTATGCTGGAATAGAAAAAGGTTATGAGACTAAAAACTAAGGAAATCTGAAGGAAGTATGGACTTTAGTTAATAATAATGTGTCAATATTGGCTTATTAATTGTGATAAATATACCATGTTAATGTAATATTTTAATATATAGTAGGGAAAACTGGGTGTAGGGTATCTGAGAACCCTCTCTGCTTACTATCTTTGCAACTATTCTGTGAATCTAAAATTATTCCTAAATCATTTATTAAAAACTAAAAGCAAAAAATTTAAAAAAAAATAAATAAATAAAAATAAATAAAAGCATTGGGCTTCCCTGGTGGCGCAGTGGTTGAGAGTCCACCTGCCGATGCAGGGGACGCGGGTTCGTGCCCCGGTCCGGGAAGATCCCACATGCCGCGGAGCGGCTAGGCCCGTGAGCCATGGCCGCTGAGCCTGTGCGTCCGGAGCCTGTGCTCCGCAACGGGAGGGCCACAACAATGAGAGGCCCGTGTACCGCAAAAATAAAATAAAATAAAATAAAAGTAGTAAACTCTAATGAATTTTTGATTTTGAAACTTTGGCTCCCTAAGCTCACAGGGAAGACCTATCACTGGGAGGATTCCTGCTGGAGGAGCCTGGTACAGACACTATTATTATTCCCCAAACCTAGAAACACTGGTGTTATCTTTGATGTCTTCCTCTCCCAGGCCCTTTATATCTAAGCTATCATGAAGTGATACTGATTTAATTTTTTTTTTTGGCCACACTGCGCAGTTTGCAGGTTCTTAGTTCCCATTCCAGGGATTGAACCCAGGCCCCTGCAGTGAAAGCACCGAGTCCTAACCACTGGACCACCAGGGAATTCCCTTATTGAAATTTAAAATATCTCTCATCTAGAAGTTTCAGTGTATAACATGAAAAGCTTTGTTCCTGTATTGGAAATAAACAATGCTGCAAATAAAATCAAAAGACTCATAAGTCAGGGATAATATTTATAATTCATATAATAAGCAAAGGGTTAATTTCTTTCATTTATATAAAGAAGTACTAAAGACAGCCTAATAGGAAAATGAACAAAGGATAGCAACAGAAAATTCAAAAACAGAGAAAAAATGATTAATAAATAAACATACAGAAAAAATGTTCAACTTCACACATGATTAAATACATGCAAATTAAAACAACTACAAAATAGCTTTTTTGCTGATCAGACTGGCAAATTTTTTTTAAGTTTGGAAACTTATGGAGTCGGCAAGCTGTATTTGAGAATAGGCATTCTCAAACTTTCTTGGTATGAGTGAAAATCAGTACAAACTTTTTAGAGAGCAACAAGGCAATAATGATCATTATTTGAAATACAAATATCCTTTGATGTAGCAGCAATTCTACTGCTAGTATAGTGTATGAATATAATTTGAACATATGCCAAAGCGTTTGTGTATGTATAACAAGGATGGTCTTTTCAGTATAATTTCTAAAAATTCATAAACAAAGTAATGTCCAGCAATAGGAGACTTGGAAAATAAATCATGATACACCTATACTATGGATGTTAAAAGGAGGAAACTAGACTTCTATATGTCAATATGAAAATATCTCCAAAGATATAATACTGAGTTTTTAAAAATGGAAAATATAAGAAAGAAAAAAGGAAGAGTATTTATAATATGATCTCATTTATGAAATAAAATATGCATACACAAACATATATACAGGACCAGATACATAATTTGTAGCCTAGTGCAAAATGAAAATGACATTCAGTCCCTTGTTCAAAAGTTAAGAATTTCGAGGGGTTGGGGGGAAGGTATGGCATTAACAGATACATACTACTATATATGAAATAGATAAGCAACAAGCAACAAGGGTTTACTGTATAGCACAGGGAACTATATTTGATATCTTGTAATAACCTATAATGGAAACTAATCTGAAAAAAATATATATATATAACTGAATCACTTCACTGTACATCTGAAACTAACACAATATTGTAAATCAACTATACTTCAATTTTTAAAAAAGTTAGGAATTTCAGGACAGTAACAACAGCAGAGCATTAAACCAAGCCTGGGGCCCTTCTGAATGTAGTCTCTGTGTGACTGGACAGGTCACATGACCAAGAAGCTGGTCCTCTATGTATGGTTCATCCTCATGATTTACAGTTTCCATATTTGTCAATTTTGCCTACTTGCTAAAATTTATCTGTAACCCCCCAATCAGTAATCATAAGGCTTTCATGGTCATTCACAGATGTGTTCAGAGCAGCACAAAATTTGAGTCATGCGATAGTGACGTTACCAACTGAGGTCCAACAGGGCAACGCTCTACCTCCTTGTTTCAGCTCTCTTCCTGTAAACAAGTGTCCTATTCATGGTCTGTTTAGTGTCATGTTTTTTGCTTTTGTGTGTATGCTTTTTGTTGGTGATTTCGCTGTTTACAATGGCCCCCAACTGCAGTGCTGAAGTGCTTCCCACGTGCAAGAAGGCTGGGATGTGCCCTACAGAGAAAAAGGGTGTTAGATAAGCTTCTTTCAGGCATGATTTAGAGTGCTGTTTGTCATGAGTTCAATGTTAATGAATCAACAATAGATGTTAAATAAGGTGTCTTTAAACAGAAACGCACACAAGGTTATGAATTTATCAGTTGAAAATGCTCTGATCAGAGGCTTGCAAGCACCTACCCTGTCTACTGTCTGGCATGCCTTCTCACTCCCCACCTCATCTGTAACCCTGACCATGCCAGTTTCTGCCTCCATATTTTTGCCTGGATCCGCGCCACACTTCTGCATCTTTCCAAATCCTGTCCATTATTTGGTTTCACTATTTTAGTGAAACCCTTCTTAATTTCTTTTCTCCTATGACTTTTCCCATTTCTGAATTTTTATGGAGTTAAACCACAAAAGGAGTGTTTCATTTATAGGTTATCTATAAGTCTCTTAAGCATTTACTATATGCCAGACACTATTCTAATTACTTTACAAATATTACTTCATTTAATCTTCATGATGATCTTATAAAGTAGGTGGTATTATCACCCTTGTTTTAAGCGTGGAAACCAGAGCACAGAGAAGTTAAGTAAGTTGCTCAAGGTCACACAGTAAGTAGCAGAGGCAGAATTCAACACCCAGACAGTCAGACTCTAGAGTCTTGCTCTTAACCATATAAAATTCTGTCTGCTGATTGCGCAAATGGATAAATTATATGATGAGTTCCTTGAGGGAGGGGACTATATCTTCCATTTCTTCTCTTGAGAGCCCCATATCATGCTTAAGAAAGTCTTATCAACTGCCTAGAGTTTTCTGGGCCTCATTTTTATGGGAGGCTGACACTCCTAGCTCTGGGGATGGACTTGGTACTGGGAAGTTCATGGTTCCCTTGAACTTGGTAGCTGCCTTCCTCCTCCTTGAATACCCCATCTTTCTCCCATGGGTCGGCTGAGCTAAGCCCTTTGCTGACTTGAGCCCTCCCGGTGGGGCTTCCTATTCACTGCTTGCCAAGAGCAGTGGGTCATGTGGCCACAAGAGGGCGAGATGGATGTCGGCTCCATGGGTAAGACTCAGGGTTACAGGAGAGTAAAAGGCAGGATTTCATTTATCCATCTGGTATCCCGCCCCTTCACCCTATAGTCTACCCACACTGGGTCCTTCCAAAATGCATGGGGAAATGTACAGTTTGGGTTTTTGTTTTGTTTTTGTTTGTTTGTTTGTTTTTCCGGCCTCACCGTGCGACTTGCGGGATCTTAATTCTCCGACCAGGGATCGAACCCCGGCAGTGAAAGCGTGGAGTCCTAACCGCTGAACTGCCAGGGAATTCCCAGAAATGCAAAGTTTTAAGATTCATGCAGGCCCAGGTCTTAATCTTGGCTCTACCACTTACTGTGTCACCTTAAACAAGTTACCGAAGCTTTCCGAACTACAGTCAGGCCTCTGAATGCGATTATGTTATTGCTAATATGGTAATGGCTAAGAGTGGGCACTGGGGCTTCCCTGGTGGCGCAGTGGTTGAGAGTCCGCCTGCCGATGCAGGGGACACGGGTTCGAGCCCTGGTCCGGGAGGATCCCACATGCCGTGGAGCAACTAAGCCTGTGCGCCACAACTACTGAGCCTGCACTCTAGAGCCCGCAAGCCACAACTACTGAATACCGCGTACCTAGAGCCTGTGCTCTGCAACAAGAGGAGCCACCGCAATGAGAAGCCCGCGCACTGCAAGGAAGAGTAGCCCCCGCTCACTGCAACTGGAGAAAGCCCGTGCACAGAAACAAAGACCCAATGCAGCCAAAAATACATAAATAAATAAATTTATACAAAATAGGCAACACAGGCCAGGTAGGGTGGCTCCATCCTTTTAGGGACTCAGGCTGCTTCTACATTTCTATTCTGCTCTCCTTAGCTCACGGCTTCCATCCTCAAGGTTGCCTCCTGGTAGCAAGATTTGCAGCTGCAGATACCACATCCATATTCTAAGCAGCAGAAATGAGGCTGAGGCAAAGGTAGAAAGGGAGACCTCTCAGCGAAGTCAGCCACCTTTAAAGGTCTTTTCCAAGAAATTCCATCACATCTCACGGCTCCTCCTAGCGACAACGGTCTAAGAGATGTCATTTCTCAGCTAGGCCCATTGCCACTTTCAATAACATAAGGGCTCTGTTAGTAAGGAAGGATGAAATATTGGGTACTGAGTAGGCAACTAGCAGTCTCCTCTCTCTAGGCATTGAGATGTCACATCCAGTGCAAGACACCGACATTTCAGAGTCCTCTCATTTGACAGTCTTTCTAACTTTTGTTTCTTCTGTTTTTGTGTCAACTTCTTGTCCTATCTTCCTCAAACCCTTTATTCTTAGACAGGGGGCAGACAAGAAAGAGTTTATATGGTCCAAAGGTTCATCCTTGAATTGTCCAAAGGTCGAAAACCATTCATTCATTCACTTGACAAATCTTCACTGAGTACCAACTCTATCAGAAACCATAGGAGGCACTTGAGATACATAAATGAGAACACATGTTCTTGGGCCTCATTTAGCTTATAGTCTAAGGTGGGGAGAAATACATTTTTTAGAGCGATAACTATTCTTTACCAAACAATTATGATTTTCCTGAAGGAAGGGGTGCATCACCAAGCTGAATAGAATCAAGGAAGTTTTCACAGATGAAGTAACATTAAACTGAGAGCTGAACAACAGGTGGGAGTGGGCCCAGGGAGGCTGCACGTCCAAGGCAAGGAGGCATGTTAGTGCATGGAGTGTGCCAGGAATACAGGAAGTCTGTAAGGCTGGGCACAGAATGCCCAGAGCACAGTGCCAGGAGATGAGGCCTAAGAGGTAGGAAGGGACTGGAATGTGAATGCCCTCATGGGATTTTTATGACAAAAGTTAACTCAGGCTTGTGAGTGACAGGGAAACTACTGAAGCATAACACAGTGACACTCACATGTTAGATGGGGCTGAGGTGGGTAAAGATAGATATAGGGGCCTCTGTTAGGAGACTATTTCGATAGTTTAAGAAATAACGAACTAAGTAAGGCATGGCAAGGAGAATGGAAAGAAAAGTTCAAGTGTGAGAGAAATGAGCATAGCAAATAAAGACAACATTTTTCCTTCTGACCTTAGCAGCCAAATCCTTCTGAATTGTAACTAATGCCAATAGCCGTCAGTGGTCTCCAGCCTGGACGAAAGGAGGATGGATAACATTCCCCATAGCTCACCCTCATCCTGGGGGCTCAGTCCTCTCTCTCCATTTCAAACTTCAAGTTGTGTTTCCAGGTGTGTGAGCTACATGTGACAGTCTTCTAGTGCTCACCAACATCTGCCTTCTCCCCTTTTCCATTTGCATACAGATAGACCACGTTCCCAACCTCCACTACGGTTAGACATGACCATGACACTAAGTTTTAGCAGAAGGTACACGGAGGGAAGGAATGTACACTAGTGCTTCTCATAACGTATGTGGCAAAAAAGACAAGATTTTTTTTTCTTTCTAATCCATTGTGGACCAGAACTTTTGATAAAATATACTAGCAATAAGTTAATGGAAAATGAAATTTAAAAACGAAGATATAAATTAAGCCCCAATTTTTTATTAAATTCAGCAGGCATAAAATTACT
>NW_021146092.1:0-35409 GCF_002837175.3 Physeter macrocephalus
GTAGACAAGACTGAATTAGAGACTTAAGACAAAACTTCATCCAGGATTGGAAAAGTAATTTAGAGAAACGAAGGCCGGATGACCATAAAAGGCTAGTTGGAGAAGATTTCTCGGCATGGGGTTGAGGAAGCAAAAATCACAGGAATGGAGTGGCTTCTAGGCCTGAGGCTTGTATGGGGTACCCTTCAGCTCAGTTTAGCACCCTGAGCTGTTAAAGACAATAGGAGGAGCACAGACTCTGGCCTTGATGGGAAGGGATGGGGCAGCCGCAGAAACAATGTTACGTGCACGACAGATCAAATCTGCTGGGAGCCTCAAGCCCAACGTGGGAGTCCTGAGAGGAGTGACAGTATAGCTGATGCCAGAGATCCAAGCAGTCACAAAGAGAGAAAACAATTTAGGGAGATTGGCTCACGCTGTACCTTAGCAGGCAGGGGCTAAGAGAACAAAAGGTCAGTAAGTTGTGCAGAATGTTACTAATAAGCAGGGAACTCTACCTTTTGATTCAATAGTAATGACATACTTTTGCTCTGAGATTGCTGAGATTTCGCTCTGGAATAAACCCCAAGGCTCTTGTTGGAGGGTGCTCCACGGCAGGCGAGAGACAATGATGGGTTTGCTGCAGAGCTGCCTTGATGGTGGCCAAGAATGTGTGTGTGGAGGGGAGGGTAGAGGGTGACCTGGGAAAGGGGATAAGGAACAGGCTCAGAAAAACAGGAAATAATTAACTTGAAAGCCTGACAGAGAAAGACCACGTGATGATCTGAAGGAGGGAAGGCGAGCTCCAGCGTCTCAAGATCTGCACAAATCACTTTGCGAATGGATGCTGAACTCAAAACTGCCTAACAAGTGCTTGGAAAAAGCACTAGCTTGGGTCTTAGGGGCTGCTGGGGAAAAGCCAAATGTAATATAACATAATGTCATGTCATGAAACCTAAACTTCCTGGGAGTAATTAGTAAAACTGTGCAGAAGCAGATCTAATGTTAAGGAAAGTAAGTTTCTTGTTATTTCATTATGGAATGGTGCAAGATAGAGTTTCCCACACTTTAGAACACGAGTAACATATTTGTAAATTTTGACATACCTGAATGTTTCCTATATTAATAGTTAATTAATATTTTTCTGTAAATCACTTTTTAAAAAAATCAGTATGATATTTAAATTCCACTGGATATATTTTAATTAATTTATTTATTTTTGCTGTGTTGGGTCTTCGTTTCTCTGCGAGGGCTTTCTCTAGTTGTGGCAAGCAGGGGCCACTCTTCATCGCGTTGCACGGGCCTCTCACTATCGCGGCCTCTCTTGTTGCGGAGCACAGGCTCCAGACCCGCAGGCTCAGTAGTTGTGGCTCACGGGCCCAGTAGCTCTGCGGCATGTGGGATCCTCCCAGACCAGGGCTCAAACCCATGTCCCCTACACTAGCAGGCAGACTCTCAACCACTGCACCACCAGGGAAGCCCTGTAAATCACTTTTTAAACTTAAATACATTTATTTTAGAAGAAAACTTAAAATTATTTCCACAAGTGGAAAATCAGTATCACTTGGAAAGGGATATCTTTTCAAATGGAAGCTAACTCTAAAAACTAACAAACAACTGAATAATAACTAGAAAAAAATCTCCATGTTTCTTCTAGAGACATCTTGTTTTCTATCGGTGGTAGGTATAGATATTACCCATGCATCTGAAATATAAAAGACTCTTTGGGAAATATTGGTTTTGGGAATTCCAGCCTGGAATCAGGTGTTTTTCACACTGGGTTAACAACCCATTAGGTTTTGAAATTGGTGTAATGGGTCACAGACCACATGAAGAGAAAAAAGAAAGAGAGACAATGGAATAGAGAGTATTGATGCACTGCATACAGTGTATGAGTATGTGTTTTGCAAGACTTTTACTTATTCAGTTGTACATATATATTTTATATGGCAGTAATGTAAAAGGTATTCCTGTGGCCCCACTGTAGGTGGTGGCGTAAACTTTTGAAAGTTGTTGCTGTGATCTGTATTCATATTTCACACTTCTGTGTATTGGTGGCAATGAACAACAGAAGCTGCTTGGGGGGGCAAAAGATGGGCTTTCTCTGGTCACTCCTGCTGGTGGGGAGACATAACTCCAGCTCTCCTTATGCCCTTTTAAGACAATACCCTGCAGGAGTGGGGGAGGATTGTAGAGAGAGGCAGACTGTCTCTCCAAAGAATCTTTCCTTTACCCCTCCCGGGCTGTAATAGCTTCAAGATGGGGAGGAGCGGCTGAAGTGGTCCTATCAGATCCTTCCTTGTCCTCAGTAATCTTGAGACTGCGAGGGAGAAATGGGAGAGAAGAGAGAATGATACAAAAGATGTGGAAAGACCTTATATCCCTTGACCAACTTGCCCCTCACATAAAACCCCACCACCCTGGAAAGAAGAGAGTCTGTTGAGGATAGTACATGTGATCTCACACCTTTGCAATGCTCTTCCCAGAATTCATTACACCTATCATGACCCATAAAACCTTTCTTTATCGGGCTCAGACCTGCCTCTTCAGAGTCATTCTACCACCACTGTCCTTAAGCTGTAAACTTCCACAGCACCAAAATACTGAACCCTCTATGCCAGGCATGATAAGACGGCCTCCTGAAGGAGCCATCCTTCATCTCCTTCTTTTAGCTCCCAAAGAGTTTTTTTTTTTTTTTAAAGATGTGGAGTAACATTTAAAAATCAAGAGATTTCCCACAAAATTCTAGATTTCTGGCTTCAAGAATTACAAGAGTGGTCTCACATTTATGTCTACAGGGGCTGGGTAGACAATATAAGTACGCAAATCAGGTCAGTTCAAGGCCCCCGCAGGCTGCTTGGCCACACGAAATGGATGCCAAGGCAGCAATATATGGAGTAATTTAGCTGAACTCTCAACACCTATAAACAATATAAACTGGTATGGAATAATCTCTAAAATATGTTGTGAAAAATTAAGTTGCAGAAAAGTGTATGCTACAGTGTATACATATATTATGTTATTGCTTGTATAAATAAAAGGGGTTGTGTGTATATGCCAAGACTATCTCGGGAAGGATGCTGTGATTTCCAAATAACTTCCTAATGCAACATAGTATTCTACTGTATGGATCCCCCATAATTTACTGAACTAGTCCCCCACTGCTGGCCTAGTTAGTTTCCTTTCAGCCTTATGTTACTGATAATGATGCAACAAATACCTTTATACATCCACCTTTGTGAACATAGAAGCATATCTCTAAGATACATTGGGAAGGGAATTGCTGGGTCAAAGGACATATATATTTTATATTTTGATAGACATCAGCCATTGGTCCTTTTAAGTGTCTAACTTGAGCATAGGTAAATAAGCTCATAACAGCAGCTGCCTCTGGAGAGAGGTTGTCCCCTATTTGTGAAATTTATATTTTACCAGGTGCATATATTACTTTTCCAAAGCAATACATATGTCTATCTCTATCTATCTATGTATCTATCTATCTATCATAAAATAAAAGGTCAATGGTTTTTGATGAAAAGTTACACCATGTTACATTAGTTGCTTTCCATGAAGACTTCGCTAGATATGTTACACTATTTCTGTTAGCATCTGCTCATTTCTCCTTCATCTCGCTTCTGTGGAACCTTGCCACTGACACCCCTATTCCTACCTGCCCCTTTCAGGCAGCGTGGAGCCTATTAAGTTATGTTGCCTGACCAGGGATTTGGTAGTACAAACATTTGTTTTTGGGTTCTCAAACTCAATGTGTCTTAAATAGAACTAATTATCTTCCCTCCCTGACCTCCAGATTTGATGTTCTCTCCTCCTGTATTTCTTATCTCAGTGAATGGTGTCATCATGTTCTCTCACCTGTCACTCCAACCAGAAACCTGGGAGTCTTACTAATCTCTCCCCTCCATCACCCTCAACCCCCACCTGTTATGTCACCAAGTCAATGATTTTGCTAAATATCACTTGTATCCTTTCTTTTCTCTTAAAAACACATGTACACACCTACCCATCCACCCATATTTGATTCTTTTTAGAAATGTAAAAGATATAGACAAATACGAAGAATAATATTACAAACACGTATTCACCATTCTGAACTCACAACTGACTGTTAAAATTTTAACCAGTTACTTCTCTTTTCTGGTTTTCTTTATTTTTATAATAAAACATTACAGGAGTAGCTAAGTCTCTTTTAATTTACACTCCAGTTTAATTCCCTTCTCCCCTACTCCTGTGGTTTTCAAGTCCACAAGCCTCAGATTCCTCAGTTTTTACATACATGTATAGCTCGTCATAAAGAATATAGAGGATTATTTTGTATGTTTTTAAAAAATATGCACACATGTACATTTTATTTATGTATGCAGTTCATATGTCACATTTTGTCCATTACAAACAGTACTGTCACAGACACCTCTGTACATGTTTCTTTTCACCCATGTGCAAGAATTTCTATGGGTTATATAATCAGAAGGGAAATTTCTGGGTCATAGGGTATTTGCATTATCAAGTTTATTGTATGCTGTCAAATTGCTTTCCATGAATGGCTGAGTTAATTTGAAGTCCCACTAGAAATATATGAGAGCACTGTTTTCCTCATGTCTGCTCAAATATTTGATATTGTCATCCTTTTTTATTTTTGCTAATCTTAAGGGTGAAAATGGTTTCTCACTGTTTTATTTTGCATTCCCTTAATTGGGTATCTCTTCATACATTTGGGAGTGGGTCATTTGGATTCTTCCTTTGTTAATTGCCTATTTCTATATTTCACCCATTTTATAAGCTCCTGTGTTTTTCTTATTGGTTTGTAGAATTTAAAAAATGCATATTTTGAATACTCAAAAATCCTTTCCATCCCTCCTGCTGCACCCCAGTACAGGTCTTAATCATCCTTTGCAAAGTCTCTTGCAACAGCTTCCAAATTGATCTCTCTGACTTCAGTTTGCCCTTCTTCATTCCATCTTCCACACTGCAGCCTGAATGATCTTTCTAACAAGCAAATCTGAGCATTCCACTCCCAAATTCATTACTGACAGGGAAACAAGGCAAAACAAAAACATCATCAACAACAGAATTACCAAATAAACCAACTTTAAAGCCCTAAACTCTCTGGCATACCATACCAGCTACTCCATGATCTGATCCCTCTCTACCTGTGCGAGGCCATCACGCTGTTCCTCCCCATACATCTTACATCCACCCAATCAGAACGATGGTATTGGCCATTCTTTGAACACATCAGCCTCACTCATGCTTCTGGGCTTTTGTGAACCCCAGTTTGTACTGGTATCTTGTCCCCTAGAAAAAATTTCCCTGACATCCCTATAGAGACCTGGTTGCTCCTTGCTCAACTGTTATATGCACTATAGCTCTGCTATAGTCTTTATGACTTTGCATTGACATGATTTATTGTATATATGTCTTCTCTCTAGATTGGAAGCGTCGATAGAACAGGGCTCTGTCTCTTGGTCTCAAAAGGCAGTATAGCAGCGTGGTTAGGAATGCGGGCTCTGAAGCCAAACTGTCTGGGTTTGAATCTTAGCTCTGTTACTGTTTGGGAAGTTGTTTAGCTTCTCCATGTCTCAGACTCCTCATTTGTAAAGTGGGGATAATAATAGTACCTATCTCATCCACTTGTATTAAATCAGTTAATAAATCTAAAGTGCTTATTACTAGCCAAAAGGCGAAAGCGACTAAAGTGTTGATTAATCGATGAATTGATAAACAAAATGTGGTATATATATATATATACATACAATGGAATGTTATTCAGGCTTAAATAGGAAGGAGATTTCTGACATGTGCTACAACATGGATTAACCTTGAAGACATTATGCTAAGTAAAATAAACAGGTCACAAAAGGACAATTACTGTATAATTCCACTTATATGAGGCACCTACGATAGTCAAATTCATAAAGACAGAAAGTAAAATGATGGTTACCAAGGGCTGCAAAGAGGGGAGATTGGAGAGTTAGTGTTTAAACGATTTTTTTTTTAAACCCCACATTTGTTTATTTATTAATTTTTGGCTGTGTTGGGTCTTCGTTTCTGTACGAGGGCTTTCTCTAGTTGTGGCAAGCGGGGGTCACTCTTCATCGCGGTGCGCGGGCCTCTCACTATCGCGGCCTCTCTCGTTGCGGGGGACCGGCTCCAGACGCGCAGGCTCAGTAGTTGTGGCGCACGGGCTTAGTCGCTCCTCGGCATGTGGGATCTTCCCAGACCAGGGCTCGAACCCGTGTCCCCTGCATTAGCAGGCAGACTCTCAGCCACTGTGCCACCAGGGAGGCCCCCAAAACCCCCAAGAGAGTTAATGTTTAATGGGTATAGTTTCAGTTTGGAGAGATGAAAAAGTTTAGAGATGGATGGTGGTGATGGTTGCACAACAATGTGAATATACTTCATGCTACAGAACTGTACACTTAAAAACGGTTAGGGAATTCTGTGGTGGTCCAGTGGTTAAGACTCCACACTTTCACTGCCGAGGGTGCGGTTTCAATTCCTGGTGAGGGAACTAAGATCCCATAAGCAGCATGGCACAGTCAAAAAAAAGGTTAAAATGGTAAATGTTATGTATTCTTTATCACAATAAATGAAAAACAGTGCTTATAATGGTGTCCAGTATATAGTAGGTGTTCAATAAAGGTTAATTCTGATGATCTCTATTAACAACCCATTATTAATAACCATTATTTATTCATGGTAGGCACATAGTATTTTTGCATGAATGCCTTGTCCACCCACTCTGGATATCTTAACGCTATTTTCAGAATTAGGACTGAGAATGTTGAAACACTTTTCCACTGTCCTTGAGGTGTTACATCCTCCAAGGGGGCTAGCTCCTACAGCTGGGTCAGTTCCCCCAGTATGTCTCCTGTCCAGTCCTAACTTCCTCTGATTTCCTGACACAAGGCCAGTTCCTCAGAAGGAGATTCCTAGGGCAAGAGGATGTACTTGATGTAGGAGCAATGCTAGCCTAGGTGACACTTGGGCATCCCCAACTATAATTTCAGGAGTAACTCCCACTTAATCCTGGCTTGAGTTCTTGGTCAGTAGTGATCCCCGCTTCCTTCCTTCTTTCCCCAGCTCATCCGTCCGAGCCACCTAGCTACCATACCAGAAATAAGTGGAGGCATTAGAAAAATACATTACATTAAATGAATCTGAGAACATTCTTAGCACTTTAAAAACCTGTGCTAATTCCACTCCAGTCCTCTCCAAGCCACTCATCAAATCTGCACTTTCTCTCTTCTCTTCACCCTAGATGCAGGCTTCAGTCTGAGATCTCAACATGTGGTAAACCCAAACCATCCGTTCCAAGATTCCTCCAGAATCCAATTTCCCATGTTGGGGCCTCAGATGGTATTTACCATAATGTTATCTTTTTGAAGTCTTTCAAGCACAAAATTCTCACTTTGTGTTCTCATGACCAGAATAGAAACAAACCTTTCCTGGGTAGTTGGGAGCAGGAAAATATGCTTTGTTTTTGTTTTTTAGAGCACAGCCTAGAAATGCCATGCCTGATTTTCTAGAGGCCCTTGGAGTGCTGCTGGCTTAGATCACAAATGAAAAATTCAGATGTGGACAGGTGTGAAAGTCAAGGGCTCAGCCTGGGGGATTCTGGGTGTCTCCAATTCAGCAGAACAAATGGCAAAACAACAGGTGTCCACAGATGTACCGACCCATGAGGCACTCATACCCAAAGCTTGCCTTGGGATTGAATTCTCTCGCTGAAATCTGCCCCCTCTTTGTGCGGCCCCCATCACCTAATCTCTGCAGGGCTTGGGAAATTATGCATTCTGCTGGCCTTATATTACAGGTACCAGGAGGCTATGTGTGACTCACCCAGGATTAGCTGGCTTTAGGACTAAAAGTTCTGACATTTTCAAGCTGTTTATTAGTCATAGAATGTTGCAGCCTACCTACAGATGTTGCATAATAATGAAAAACTATAGTTGGAGCAAATGCTCGGGGGTGACCACAACTGACAGGACAGAGAACTGTGGAACTGGGAACCCAGTCTAGGGTCCTCAGGGCTGTAAAACGTTGTCTTTTTTAAAAAAAAATATTTATTTTTTTATTTTATTCTTGGCTGTGTCGGGTCTTAGTTGCAGCAGGCGGGATCTTTCGTTGTGGTATGTGGGCTTCTCTCTAGCTGTGGTGTGCGGGCTCACGAGTTGTGGCACAAGGGCTTAGTTGCCCCGCGGCATGTGGGACCTTAGTTCCCTGACCAGGGATTGAACCCGTGTCCCTTGCATTGGAAGGCAGATTCTTTACCACTGGACCACCAGGGAAGTCCCTGTAAAGTGTTGTCTTGAAATAAGACATTTGCAGGCTGGGGAAGTAGGAATACTGTGGAAAAAGAATCAGTATGACTTTTCCTAATTAGGGGATCAGCAATGGTGTTGGTAAACCTTGGAAATTAGGTATTCCATTTACTGTTTCTTAAGGTAGACAGAAACCAGAGCCAGGAACTATTAAAGTAAAAACTTTACAAGCGTTATACCATCCCATATTTGTTCTTATTGTTATTCTGTATTTGTTTCTTGGAGTGATGGCACAGAACACAAAAAACCACAAAAGCCTGTGTGCTAGTCATCAGGAGCACTAGCCAAACGGGGAGCTTAGGTAACTCCATGCTGCTCCTTAGCCAGGCTTAGGATGGGTGGGTGGAATGGCAGCCTCCAAAGGAGAGGGTAGCAGGTTGAACACCTGAGTCTGCAACAAAGAAAAAAGAGGAGAGCTTTTTTTTTTTTTTTTTTGGTATGCGGGCCTCTCACTGTTGTGGCCTCTCCCGTTGCGGAGCACAGGCTCCGGACGCGCAGGCTCATCGGCCATGGCTCACGGGCCCAGCCGCTCCATGGCATGTGGGATC
The DNA here is from genome assembly GCF_002837175.3 of Physeter macrocephalus. Classification (NCBI taxonomy): domain Eukaryota; kingdom Metazoa; phylum Chordata; class Mammalia; order Artiodactyla; family Physeteridae; genus Physeter; species Physeter macrocephalus. The sequence continues at coordinate 8,867 of NW_021146092.1, forward strand.
TTCCCGGACCTGGGCACGAACCCGTGTGCCCTGCATCGGCAGGCGGACTCTCAACCACTGCGCCACCAGGGAAGCCCAAAGAGGAGACCTTTGAGTGAGGTGCACAGTGGAAGGGAGCAGTTGCCCTGAGAAAGGACTGAGCCAAGCAGCAGTAATTTCGTGTGTGAACCAAGGTTGCTCATAGCAACACTGTCTGTAATAGAAAACTAGAAGCAACCCAAGTGTCCATCAACAGAGGATTGCTAAACAAATTATGGAGCAGCTTTACTATGGAATACCATTCAGCCATTAAAAAGAATGGAGAGGATATAAATATGCTGATATAAAAAATGCCTGAGGTGTGTTAAGTGAAAAAAGCAAAGTGCATAACAGTATACATATGTAAAATCCCATTTCTACATGGTGTTTCCTTTTAAGGTGAGGCATGTTAATATGTTTTTGCATTTTCTTGTATGTATATAGACAGTGTCTGGAAGGAAAAACATAAAAAAGTTAACATTGCCCCACTTCCCCCCTCTGGGACTGAGACTTAGGAGAGGTATTAGGGAATTATTACTTTCCACTTTATAATTTTTATTCTGTTTGAAAGTTTTAAAAAGCATTTATAGTTAAAAAAAATTCTTTTTTGTAAATCTTTTGAGGGTTTCAGCCAGGCAAATTCCAGGACTTACAATTATTGGAAACCTGTCCCTCAGTTCTAATTTCAAATTAGAAATGTGGACTTTAGTTTCCTGATTTCTTCCTTCACCCAGGATGGTGGACAAACTTGCAGTTTTAATATATATTCTTTTCAAGCACATGTGGAATATTTACAATGACCATGTTCGAAGTCACAGCAGGATTCAACAAGATGCCAAAGAACTGATAGCATGTAAATAACATTCTCTGTCCACAATGCAATAATATTAGAAATCAGTAGCAAAAGCCCCGTATTTAAGCAAGAGTTAAATAACCAAATCAAGATGTAGTCTAATTCTAAATTCTCTCTCTAACAGTGATAACATAAAGGAAAAACTTCTATTAATGAATTTTCTCTGATTTTTACCTTCACCCTTAATTATGATGAGGATATTCACTGCTCCTAAGTTGATCTATGCTGTGACTAAATGAACGAGTCAGTTTATTTATTTATATATCTTCTCTTTCCATAAAGGTTTGAAGGCTGTTCAGTTGCTTGAACTCAATTCTGAATCTGGAGGAATCTTCTTTGCCACTGGTTATAATGTTAGTATATTAAAGCCATAAAATTCCTCCAAGATCCTAACCCTTGGCTACAGGCACCAGCAGTTGAAAGATACTTTTTTTCTCTGGAGAGGAGCCCACACCTGCCAGTCACAATAACGTTTAGATACTGACATGGACAGATGCCCATGATACATCTTACGTGAAAAAGAAAAACAAGTTACAAGACAATGTGTAATATATGTAGTATTAGATGACAATGTGTAAACCAGGCATATGCTTAGAGTGCCAAGAAAGCTAAAAAGCCGTTTCGAAAGAATATACATATATTTTTTAAATACTGAAATAATATTAAAGGAAAAATAAAAACTTTGACCTCCATACGCTTATTTAACTGTTTAGTATTTTTATTTTGAATGAAACACGGGTAGGGTAGGGGACATCCTAACCATTTTCAGGTTTAGGGTTGCCTAAGTTCTAAGTCTGGCCATGATTTAATGATACTGACTTTGTAAAACTTTACATATATAGCAAATGTTCATCTATGAAGAAAAAGCAATCTGGATAAATACACCTCTGATTAAAAGTGGTTATCTCTGAAGGATAGAATTTTAATTTCTACATTACATATTTCTGTAACTTTTAACATTTTTACAATGAGTATGAGTTCTTTTGTAATCAGGAAAAGAATGAAGATTAAAAAACAAAATAAAACGAATTCATTTTAGGCAGCAGGCAGTTAGGCCTTGTCTGGAAATATCACTCATCAATTGTGTGGTTGTGTGGTCTTACTACTCGTTTTCAGCTTCTGAGATATTGCTGCCAAACTCAGGTACAAAATCTTTCCCACATACATGGCCTGAAGGCTCATCCTTGCTCACTGCAGTTTCCCATGACTTCTTTGTGACCTTCTGCTGCCACCTCTGGTCTCTGGCCACACTCTTCTTGTCCCCTTGTCCAGATGGGCTCGGTGGGTATTCATCAAACTATTAAGATTCCCAACTCTTTCTCTTTTCCAGCTTGGCTTGATCCCCTGGGATTGACATTACTGCAGATCTTCTAACGAGACCCTACTTCTTTTTCCTATGTAAACAGGCCTTCTGGCCATTTTCATGCATGAGTCATAACTTTCTGTAAATGCTCTGGCAACTGGATGAATATAAAATGTGGACGTGATCCATTAAAGATATTGAGCACAGTAAGTTTTTAAAGCTGGGCTTGAATGGGAGATGGCCGACACCAGGCAGAGGATGCTCACCAGTTTCCTGACAGTCTAGGGATGAAGGCGAAACCACTGGAAGAAAAGAGCAAGACAAGAGGTGGCTAGTTGGCAGTGAGGAGATAGCAGAGTTTGGGGAGGTGGAGGTATTGGGTGGCGATGAAGGGTTTTGACAGATGAGAGACTTATCTGGGTGGAGAATTCATCAGAGTCTGGAGCTTCCTGAAGGCAAAGGCTATTGGGGCCAACTGGGATTTACTGGGCTTTAGCTAATCCTGGGCTTGGAGACACACAGATTACCTGTCTGGCCTATTTGTGGGAGTGTCATACAGAGAACAAAACCCAGTAAAAGAGGGGTGGAAGAGCAGAACTCCTCTGAGGTGGAAGGATCCTTCCCCAAGGTAAAGCTGATGGCAAGTCAGTAGGCCTTGCTTGGTGAAAAGTTGGCCACCCAAAGAGAGAGGCTCTGAGAGAGAAAGACTGGGAAAGGGAAGGAAAGGGGACAGAGGCAGCCCAGTGAGCACTTCCAACTCCCATATTAGAAAGGAGTCAAGAGCCAGGCCTGCGAAACAAACCTGGTGACACCTGTATGATTTTTTTTTAAATTAATTTATTTATTTTTGGCTGTGTTGGGTCTTCATTGCTGTGCGCAGGCTTTCTGTAGTTGTGGCAAGCGGGGGCTACTCTTTGTTGCGGTGCGCGGGCTTCTCATTGCACTGGCTTCTATTGTTGCAGAGTGCGGGCTCTAGGTGTGCGGGCTTCAGTAGTTGTGGCACGCAGGCTCAGTAGTTGTGGCTCACGGGCTCTAGAGCGCAGGCTCAGTAGTTGTGGAGCACGGGCTTAGTTGCTCTGCGGCACGTGGGATCTTCCCGGATCAGGGCTCGAACCTGAGTCCCCTGCGTTGGCAGACTGATTCTTAACCTCTGTGCCACCAGGGAAGTCCCACCTGTATGATTCTTAACTGTTGTGTGGCTTCTGCATTCGTGGTGTTTATGTTTTTCCATGTCAGTTTCCATGGTGATTAGCCGTAAACCAGTAGCAGTAAAGCAACAAAAGCTTTAAAATGAAATGGGTTTGTCTTTGGGGGCAGCAAGGATTGGGGAGCTGGGGAGGCTGGCAAAGGCACCTCCCTAAGGAGACAAAAGCCCACCAGTCTCCAGGGCCCACTGCAAGAAGGTGGAGGAAACCTGGACCAGGCAGCAAGTTGGCACCAAGGAGGGCCTTAACTTAAAAAAAAAGCTCTCCCTGTGGGATTTTCTTGCCCCTACCCTCATTTTACTTATCCCTCTATTGTGGCACTTATTTTGCACCTCATAGGAGAAAATAACTTGCCCTGTGACTTTTGCTTTTACATTTCTAGCTAGAGTGAAACCGTGTCTCACATGTTCCTATATTCTCAGGAGCCTAGTATAGAACTGAGCATGTATCGGAGGCTCAATATATCTTTATTTTTGTAAATTAAAAATAATTTTACTTTTATACAGATATATAATGCATAAGTGTGTCCTTTTTGTTTACTGTTTTTCCTTGTCTCTTCCCTTCCCCCTTCTCATATTCTTACGACCATATATAAATAGAACACACACACACAGTTTTTTTTTTTTTGTCGAAAGATGTTTTACAAAAATATAATTATGTCGTCTTAAACATTTTCTGCCCCTTGCTTTTCTTCCTCAACAATACCTCTTGGAAATCTATGAAGTAAACTTCTACAGGATGATCTTATTATTTTTAATGGCTGCAGAGTAGCTCAAGGTGTGGCTTTGCTATAATTCGTTCACTGTGGGATTGTGCTGGAGCCCCCAGCTTTCTAGAGTTGATTGCTCACATCTCTTCCCAGCTTGGCATTCAGTGACACTAAGATGGTAGCTTGAAATTGGGCATGGTGGGAATATTTACATGATAGGAATTTGCAAAAGCTACAAATCAGGGCTTTTCCAATGGTTTTAACTAGCAAACCACTGATCTCTATTAATGGGTTTTAGTTTGTTTCTAGTTTTTTTTCTGGGGTGGAGGTGTAGGGGGAGAATCGGCCAGTACAAATAAACAATGCTGATACACATACACACACACACACATACATACATACATGTGTATATACCTATATCTCCTTATGTACTGGTGTCTTCATTTCTGTGGGATATAGAGTAGGATTGATGGATCAAGGGAATACATATTTTCAATTTCAAAAGATGTTGCCAGATTATAAAGAATTGTAGAAATTTACATTTCTACCAGCAATGTAAAAACTTTTTTCTGTGCATCCCTGCCAGCAATGGAAATTAGCCTCATTTCAATTTTTGCTAGTTTGAAAGGTATAAAATAATATCTCATTGTACTTTAATTTGCATGTCTTTGAATACTAATAATTTTGAGCTTTTTTTCCTAAGCATGTTGACCATTTAAATATGCTCTTTTGTGGGGTGCTTTCTAATAGCTTTTGCTCATTTTTCTATTGGGGTATTTGTCTCCCTCTTGTCCATTTATAAAACCTTTTTGTTTATTGTTGTTTTAAATTATCTGTCTGTCGTATACATTATGAATATTTTCCCCCAAATCTATTGTTTGTCTTTTGACTTTGTTTATTGCCATAAAACTTTTTTTATAGTTACAAGGTAAAATATATCTATATTGTCTTTTATGGCTTCTGGATTCCAGTCTTGGTTTACAAAGCCGCCCCCAACCCCCACCCCTATATTGAACATGTAGCCTCCTAAATTTTCAAGGTTATTGTCTTATTTTTTATATTTGTCTTTAATCTATATGAAGTTTATATTTGTATGTGGTATAAAATAGGAGTCCAGTTTTATCTTATTCCAGATGGAAGCTGTCTTGGCACCATTTATTAAACAATCCATCCTTTTTCATGGAATTGAAATACCAACTATGTCATACAGTAAATTCTCACATATACACACTTGGTCTATTCCTGGGTTCTCTATTTTATTCCAATCATACATTTATCTATTCCCATGTCAATACTGAATTGATTTAATTACAGTAGTTTTATAGTACATTCTGATATCTGGTAAGACAAATCTCTCCCTTTTTCTTTTTCATGTTTTTATTTGCCATTCTAAAGCATTTATTCTTCTATGTAACTTTAAGTTCATTTTATTCAATTTTCCTCCCAAATCAAAACTTTCTTGTTATCTAATTACAATTGCATCAAATCTGTACATTAATTTTGGAAAAAAATGACATTTTAATCAATATTCTTTCCAAAGATATTTACTGAGTACCTACTTTGTGACAAGCTCTGGGGATATAGCACTGAAAAAGACGGATGTGGTCTTTGCTCTCCTTGAGTTCAGGTTGTTTTTTTAAAATAAATAAACAGTCCAGCAATTCCACTCGAGTATATACCCAACAGAAATGAGCGCTAACATCCACCAAAAGACGTGTATAAGAACACTCATGGCAGCTTTACGCATAATAGAAAAAAAACTGGAAGTAACACCAATGTCCTTTCAGTAGAATGGATAAATAAACAACGACGTAGACGAATCTCAGAGATATTATGTTGTGCATAAGGAGATGGACACAAAAGAGTACATACTCTATGGTCCCATTTATATGAAGTTCAAAAACAGGCAAACCTTATTCTGAGATAGGGTAGAACAGTGGCTACTTTTAGAGGATGGATGCATATTGACTGAGGGGACACAAGGGAAACTTCTGGGGTGGTGGTAATGCTTTACATTTGGTCTGACTAGTGATGACACGAATACACATATACTTTCATCAAGCCATACATTATGCACCATCCACTTTACTGTTTGTAAGTCATACTTCAATTAAAACGAAAAGGACTAAAAAGGAAACTTATCCTCACAGAACTGCCCTCCTCCCCTTCACGTGCCTACGGTGAGCAGCCAACTGCCCACTTCTATCTTCTGCCTTCTCCATTGCTGAAAAATGGATTTTTCTAGTACTTTCTAGGCTGGGCTATTGCAGTCTTGAAGTGTCTGCAGCTGCCGTTCACTTCGCGATTTTCCAGCTCCCTCCCCCCTTTAAAAAAAAAATATATAAAAAAAATCTCTTGATGGAATACAGTACAGTATTGTGGAAAAGCAGCAGGCCTGGACCAGCCAGCTCAAACTCCCTCTGCTCCACTGGTCAATGAGAAACCCTGGATTTTTGTGCCCTACCCCCAAAAGAGTTATAAAGTTCAGTAAGTGCCCGGAAAGCAGGCAAGACTCTGCGATGCCATCTGGATCACCCATTACCAATTTGCTTTGCTCACCCACCGTAGTGGCTGGGCCTTATGCTTCCTAGGGGAAAATGAGCCGTTTGAATGCCTGCCCCCTCCTCCCTTCTCCCATCTCACCCACTCTCCTCCCTTTGTTCTCGATGAATGGTTCCCGATGTGGGGATGCCTGTATTTGTGGCTCTTCGGGGAGAAAACTTGGAGCCCAACTTGGGGTTTCACATGTAACCCCAATATGGTAAGCGTCAGATGCAGCCTGCAGCGGTTACAAAAGGCAGATTACCGCGTAGTGCTGCTGAGCTGCAGCCCATGCCGTTTTGTGCTTCCGCCCTCCAGGGTAGTGACTCGCTGCTTTGCGGTTCAATGTGGGGACGTGTCCCACGGTGTTGACTGCCTGATGCTCCTGGAGGACATTCCTAACCCACCGCTCAAGTTATTAGAACTCTAACTCTGAAATCACTAATCCCCAAACAGCCTCTATTCTCTCAACTGATGGCTTCCTTGCTTTGATTTTATGCACAGTAGTTCTAAACTCAAGGCCAAAAATTCTACCCCATGCCGAGCCACTTTCAAAGGAGAACCAATATGCTAAGACTAGAGGGGGATCTGAATAGTGGCTAATTGTCAGTTTGTCTGGTGAAAAAAGCTTCCTCTATCCCCTGAGTGGGCTGGTTATTTGTTAAAGTTTGCCGGGGTTTTGGAGCGCCTCGCTGTTCGGGGCAACTCAGACTCAGCAGTTTTAATTATTAATCAGGTCAAAGGCTGATGACAATTTTTCTTCTCTTCAGGAGAGGGTCTTGAAAGTTCACAGGAGGGGCCGTCCAAGCCCTTGTCCTGTGATGGGTGGAAGAGAGGGAAGAGGGAAGCGATTCATGCCAGAACGGTCTGAGTTCTTAATGGTTCCTTGCCCTAGACACACTGTGTTGGAAAGTTGCTTATTCTGCCTCCGGATTGATTTTTAAGTGAATATAGGTCTTTATACCTTCCAGGGGGTTGTGGCCTTCTGACTTGAACAAATTCCAGACCTGACAGTACATGTGAAAGCGTATCCAGTTGTACCCTTGCGAACTGGAGTGCAGGAAAGGTGCTGTCCTCTCCAAAGAATGTGTCCATGTGGGGCGTCAGCTCACTCGGGTGGCCGTGGGGAGGGCTTCTCTGTGCTTCAGCGCACTTTGGGAAAGGCACCCGGCTTTTTCCAGTTTGGGGTTCTAACGTTTCCGAAAAGGCTGCCTCTATTCCTGCCCTGCCTCCCACGCTTCTCTCCTGGTGTCTGTGGATCTGCTTTCTCTTTTTGGCCTGAGACCCCAGCTTGACAAGATCCAAGAAGGTCTCCTTTTCTGTCTGCCTCTCCCGTCAGCCATTCTACACGATTCCAGCAGGCCCCGCCTCCCGCCCCTGTTGCTAGGCAGATTCCCCTGTTGCTAGGCCACCACTGCTTCTTCCCACCCTCAGAAAGAGGCACAAATTCCCTGTGACCCACTCAACCGTCTGCCCACCTAGCCACACGCTGACAAAACAAGTGGATCCCAAACACCTGCTATACGTGAACTCCCGTGCCCAATGTAGAACAGTTACAGAGAAGAGGCAGCAAGCCCAGGGCTGTCAGAGATAAGGGTGACCAGTTGTCCTGGGGGTGGTGATCCGGCTGTCTTCTGGGAGGTTTCTCAGGTGATAGACAATAACTTGAAGACTTTTCCCTGGTCCAAGATTTGACCCTCAACCTTACAGTTTCAGAAAACTCATTTTGCGTGCAGCTAGAAACAGATCTTTGTCCTGGTAGCAAAAGCACATTAATCAGGCTTGAAAGACTGATGCCTAAAATGAGAGTGTGAATTTATTCATTTATAATGAGAAGTCTGTCACATGGAGATAGGATACTCCTGCAGGCATCACTGTCTCACGGAGGAGGCCGACTTTTCTGGAAACGGTAGCGTCACTGAAGGATATTGGAGAGTTGATATGAAGCATCAGTTTGCCTAAGAAAGGGAGTGTATTTATATATATCTATATCTGTATATCTATTTTTAAAGATGTAATTCTGTTAATTCCTCACATTAGCCATGAGAGGGAGCTACAAACACTCATCCCCATTTCACAGAAAGAAAGCAGTTCAGGTTAAATTGCTTAACTGAGGTCATCCAGCTAATAGGCGACAAATCCAGGGTTGGAACCCACAGCCTATTGTAGAACTAATAGATCTCAGCTACCTGGCAATGTTGAGATGACAAATTAGGTTGGGGGTGAGTTGGATAATGGATACTGAGGTGCTGATGAATCAGCCAGATGGAAATTTCCTTTAAGTGATGGGACCTTTAGAAGTGGAGCTTGGCTGAGCCTAGATCTTGAGGTGGAAATTAGAAGCACCATCCAACATATGCTATACCCCTTCTGGAAGTGTTCTGAGAGAACAGCTTTTAAATTCTTATTGATAATGGGTAAGTATTTGTGCTTTTTAACTCCACTGTAGTGATAGAATGCAGGAAGGTCACCTGTGCTGGGTAGGCATCTGAACAGGGAAGGACAGGGCACCTGAGGGAGTTGCTAGGGTTAGAAGCTCAGAGGAGAAAGACTTCTGGGATAGTGGCTTCACCACCATCTTGCCAGTTGGCCATTAACTCAAGAGGCCCAGTACCTCAGCGGACCAAAAGACCAAGATCTTAACTCTAAGGACAGGTAGAAGCAGCCTTGGGGAGAAGGTGGTATTCACTGAGCTCCCTGGAAGGGGCAGCCTGGAGCCCCTGTAAGAAGAAGGGGACAGAGAAGTGCCTTCCTTGTCCAGGAGCCTGGTCAGGAGCACCTACCAAAGGGCAGGGCAGATGCGCAGATAGCCCAGATCTGGGAGCTGGATCAGACAGGGACCTGAAGCCTCACTGCACAGCCAGAGAGAGAGAGAGAGAGAGAGAGAGAGAGAGAGAGAGAGAGAGAGAGAGGAAGGGGCCTGGATGGCAGTTTCTGAAAGCAACTAAGAGCTCCATCAGGCACGGCCATCACCTCTATCTCTGTTAACCTGTATCTCTGGCTAAAGTGTGAGCATCTTTATTCTGTATCCAAGCCTTAAAGAACTGAGAAGGAGTGAGAGGCAGGAGGCGTGAGTGTCCAACAAGCTGTAGCTTTTCTTCTCTCCCTTTCCCCCCATCTTTCTTATTCACGTATTCTTACAACAAACTTTCCTGTTTCTAGACTTGAGTCATTCCGGGAGAAGGAATCTGTGCTCTATAAGCTGTCTGTTTCTCTGCTTTTGTAATTTACTTTTTTGGCGTTCCCCCCAGTTTCCTAGTGAAGTACTTTTTGAACAATCTTAGCCTTGTCTGGACGCCTGAGATTTGCCCGCATTTGGGCCAAGAGAGTCAAGGGGTTCCAGGGCCCCTGGAAATTTAGCATGGTAGGCCAGCAGCTGTCTCAGCTGGATTTGCAGGAAACAGCTGGTGGAGCCAGGGCAGAGAGAGGTGAAACCTCGAGAGAGGAAGAGATTGAGCAAGAGAGAGAGATGGGAGCAGCTGCGGTAGCTAAGCCTTCCCGCCTGGGCTCCTCCATCACGGAGGCCAGCTTGGCTCTAAGGCTCTCCACCCTGGCGTTACTCAAAAAGAAACAAACAAGTTAAAGTTATGCCCCGGGGACTATAAACAGCGGGCATGGCCAGTATCTGATGGGGGAATCAGACCAGGGCTCTTACCTTAGAGCACGGGGTGCGTTCACCTGCAAAGCTTAAGGGTACCTGGGGTGTCATTCAGCTAGAGGGGGATTATGCCCCAGACACTAGCGGTGACTGTTTGGGGATGAGATCCAATCAGGGTACACTGCATTCAATGGAAATAGCAGAGAATTGGAGGAATTTGGGCCTCTTCTGTTAGTTTAGTAAACTGAGAGTCTCTTAGAGATTTGTGCACAGCACTAGCCTGTGCCTGATTGGAGGTCCTCCCCAAGCCCCATCTCCCTTATTCAGGTGAGAGATGATTTTTTTCCTTAGAGACTCAGAATTATTAATAACCGGGGAGAGGCAATACTTTCCTCGACTTATTACTGGCTGGCCTTTGGGAAGGAATGGCTGGAGTTGGGAAGATGTCAGGGTCACTATGAAAGTTTTGGGGGGTACCTTCTCCTAACCCACTGATATATTGCAGACTCAGACTTGGTTCCTGGGCAGCAGTGGTTAAACTGAAATCTTGATTCTCTTGGTAACTTGATGGCTTAGTTTAGGCCTCAGGTTGCTGTTCCATGAACTGTCTTGAAATTTAATCACCCAAATTTATTTCCTAGAGTGTTTTTCAGCGTCTCCTCCTCTAGGCCCATTAGTCACCATCCCGTGACCTGACAGAGTGATTATCAAAGACCCCGTGGTTCCCTTTCACTAGATTTAGGGGTGTTGGTAATTCTGGAGGCAAGTTCTAACTTGAGTCACAGTTGGGTGGATTTTCCCGCAATTGGTTGTGAATCTTCCCTAAGGGCATCCTCTCAAGGCCTGGGAGAATAACACTGTGGACCTTCTGTTCCTTCTTCAAAACCAGGGAGATGGTTTCTGGGTTCTTCTAGGGCTGGTGTTCTTGGGCTGAGGGTTATATTATCCTTTGCCCCTGGGCACATCACGGACATCTCCCAGCTTCAACTTATGGGGATAATACACGTAAAAAAAAAAGGAGTGTTGAGCCAAGCACACAGGCCTGCAACACATGTCAGCTCCCTTCCCGCCCACCTGGGACAAGGCTCAGGCCTTCTGTTGGGAATCTTGGAAGAAAAATTTTATCAGTCTGATTTCAAAGCATTCTCAGAAATTTTTATTTCAAGAGTAGGTCCATAAATGAAATTTTAGCTGTCTCCCCCTCCAACCTGATCCTCTAAAGTAGGAGATGCAAACTTACACGATTACAGGTGTCAGGCAGGTAATGTAAATATATAGCAATCTGGCTGAGCACTGTGGGTTAAAGGAGGGCATGAGCCCTGTGAAGACAAGACACCGTCTCTCCGCTGGAAACAGTGAGAATGAGGCCCAGTATGATGTTCCCATTTATTAAGAGACGCTAGATATCAGCCTATTTTGGTGAAAAGTCTCAAATTTTAAATGCTTTCAACCAATCGAAACATTTTAAAGTGGGATGAATGAAACACTGTATAGCTCTCCACTGGTTAGAGTTTCACCTTCTGCTCTTGGCAGGTTCTGGAGGGGGTGCTTTCCCCTCCCCCAAGACTGGGCGTTCCTACTCGCTGCTTGGCTGACCTCGGGAGGCACCTACCCGGGCCTGCTCCTCTCCTGCAGACATGTTGGACCAGTTAAGGGTTATTCTGTAGAAATCTCCACCAACAAGTCAAAAGATGAGTTTCCTGCTCTTAATAGATAATTTTTATTGGTTTTGCAATAAACGTATGAAACAGAAACAATAGCAATAAACCAGCTCAACAAGAAATCGAAAGGCACAGGCCCCCAAAGCCCTTCGCGCCTCTTCTTAATGAGCCTCTAATTTATAGACCGGTTAGAAGGCCCACTTTTCTTTTTCCAAGCTTTGCAAACTTTTCCATCTCCGAGGCTGGTGTGCTCTGGCGGCTCGCGTGCTTGTTTCTGCAGAGCTGCTGTAATGGAAGTCAGGACACAGTGGAGCCAGACAGGAGCGGGTGGCACAGCTTTGGGGCTTGGGGCTCTGGTCCTAGCCCTGTTTCCTTTGTCTTTGAGGGTTTGCCCTTTTTTCATTTCATATTTATCAATGGAGGGCAGAAAGGGAGAGTAACCAGGATAAAAACTCATGCTGAAATGACCAAAGACCACAATTTAACTTTTGGAGAGCCAAGGCACTAGGATGGGAACAAAAAGCATCCCGAGGCTGGGGAAGGGGTTTTTCACCCTTTAAAACTCTGACCTTTATCTTTTGAAATGTGCAGAATATTTTTAGTCCATGGTACTGTGTGTTTTCTGAGGACCCACATCTGCCTGCCCCCTGTCTGCTAAGCAGCACCAAGGGGTGAGGGGGATGAACTCGGTACCTTTGTGACAATGATGAGACCTCCTGGCTGTTGTCCTCAGTGGCAACTCAAGCGAGCTGGAGGCCCTGGGTCCCTGCCAGTGGGTATTTACTTGTGGGGTTACTGGTGGTGTCAGATGAGTGATAGCTGGAGTCAGAAGGGCTCCGTTCGCTGTTGGAACATTTCCCCTGAGGCCTGCAGCCCAAAGAAGGGTTCTCTGTGTTCCTGATCACGCCTCAAAGAAAGTGCAGACTTCCTCGGGGCTCATTTCTCAACAGTGAAAGGGAAAAAACAAGACCAAATGGGTTTCCATACCCACCCCTTCAGGGACTGGATGACCCCGGGCCCTGCATGGGGAAGACCCTGGCAGCCCATGGCAGGAGAGCACAGAGCGCTTTCACTGGGGATGTTTATGCTCTCATGTCCTCGGCCAGCTTGGCTCACCAACACCTCCCCCTTCCCCGATTCCTGCCATGCCCTGCGTGAGGAAGGAGCAGTGGGTGCCTCTCCTAGGAATTCACGACCAGGAAAGGGCTGCAGGTTTCTCCAGTGCCTCATCTCTGCTGCACTCCTCCTGTTCACCTTGTTTCCCCCTCCTCAGTGGGCTTGGGGGAAGAGACCGCTGACTTTGCAATCCACAGCCCCTGAAAGTCCCTATCTATGGCATGCTGTTATGCTTCGAGGACACAGGACTGTGAACTCGAAATTGTCTCGCCTTTGTCACCTCCTGGCAGGTCTTTAGAGCTCGGGGAAACAGCCGAGCGGTACAAATCGCAGCGGCGTGGTAAAGACCCCCCCTTACTCCTGATGGGCTGCCTGACTCATATCCGTTTCCCTGGCAAAAAATAAGTTTTTGTTATTGCTGGCTTGGCAGAAGCATGGAAGAGTGCGCGAGGATCTACTGCCCCATGCATCACTGGCCAAATTGCCTGAGAAATCCCAGCTCTAGAACTTTTCATCGTTGGCTGTGATGTACGGAGCAGAACGGCAGCTCCATTTCCCCCGCGTGGGGCTTAGCGACGCTGGCACTTAGCAGACCTGCTCTGCTTGCAACTCCCAGGAAATGTGGCCTCTTCTTTCCCTTCCCTTCTTCTTGGCCCCGTATCCCCCCGACCCTTTATCTTTCCCATCCCCCGGTCTGCTCATCAAGCCCCTCCCTGCCTCTACCCAGCAGAGCCATAGCTGGAGAATCAGGAGGAGGCCCACAATGTCATTTCCCCATCACTGTGCAGACGATTCCACACTAATGTTCTTTTAATGCTGTGATGCTGCACTAATTAATAAGCATCCTGCACAGAGGCCTCGCCTCGCCTCTCCTCCCCTCTCCTCCTCTTCCCTCCCTGCCCCTCCCCACCAGCCTTCGAGAAGGCCTCATGACATCCTGGCATCTGGCAGCAGAGAAAGGATTTCACTCCTCTACCTGGGCTGCCTGATATTGCTATGAGAGATAACTGTATACGAACCAATAATCTAGCCTGACAATCCAATTTACTGACCAAGAGCGCACAATCCACCATGTCATCGGCTGTGGGGAGGCCCATAAATTAGTTCCTAGTAATTTATTCTGATCAATAGAATGGGCAAAGTCACTTGTCTCTTTAATCAAAGGCCCTCTCAGAGATGTCAGGACAGGCGGCTGCGTGGGAGGCAGCAAGTCTCCGTGAGCGACTGGGCGGTGGGTGCTCGGCCCTGCACCCGGAGCTCTGGCTTCCAGAACCCAGAGGAAGGCTCCCAAACAGGGCTGGTGTGGGAGGAGCCCATGGTCCAGGCTGCCTATGGTTCCTTTGGCCTGCCTAACCATAAAACACTGGCTGTAAAGCAAGCTAGGGGCAGAGGTGGCCAGGGTGGTGGCGAACAAGAGATAGACTTGAGGAGATTGCACTGGGCCCCAAGGATGTCTTATCCCTTCTGAATGCTCAGAGCCTTTCTCCCCAGGTCACAGGAGTCCCACCAGCCGCTGTGCTGAGGCTTCTGTAAAGACAGGGTGCACAGCGTGGTGGACCAGAGCCGGGTTGCCTGGCTTTGAATGGTGACGCCACCCCTTCCTAGGTGTGAGGCCTTGGGCAAGCTGCTCACCTCTCTGTGACTTGGTTTTCTCTTCTGTAAAGTGGGACTAATAGTAGTGCCTGCCTCATAGGGGTATTAAGAGGATTCAATAAATACGTAATATGAAGAAAATCAAATCAATAAATTAATATGTAAAGCACTTAGAACAGTGCCTGACACATAGGAAGTGCTATACAGTGTTGGTTAAAATAGACAAGTGCAGGGAGATCAAGGGAAAATGTTAATGTGATTCTCTCTGAAGATGTGCCAAGTCCTTGAGATACTCTGCTGCTTGAAAACTTTTGCTCTTTCCTACCCACCTTCACCTCTTGTCCTCCTTGTCCAAGATAAACAGAGGAAGAGTCCATTGATGCTATCTCTTTGAAATGTCAGAGAAGCTCTAAAGGCCTCTATGCAAGGTTCTTCCCCTCCTCGGGGCCCTTGGTCAGAGCCAGTGCATTGGCCTTGAGGAAAGACACTGATTTTGCTTTAGAGAAAACAAGCCTGTTGTTAGGCAGCGAGGAGGGAAAGGAAGCCTGTTATCTGTTTTGGCTGTGGGGCCTGACACGTGAGGCAGCGCTCTCTGACATGAGCAAGATAAACCAGCAAAGACACAGAGCAATGGTGCAAGGGTCTGTCCCCTTGGGTTCTAGGCCCAGCTCCACCACTCACTAGCTGTGGAACTTGGGCAAAGTCACTGCATGTCTCTGATCCTAATTCTGTACCTGAAGCATGAAGGCGCTGGACAGAGTGATCTCGGAAGTCCCTCCCGGCTCTGACACTCTGAAATTCTGTATGGTCTGTGAAGGAGTCTGTTGGCATCTCTATGACTCCTCTCAACCCTACACTCCCCACAATAATAAACCGAAAGCCTCTGAAACCAGGAGCCAGCAGCATGAGAAAATCCATGATGTCTCGGGAATATTAGAGTCACTAAATGGACTGATGTCATTGGTGGAACAAGGATAGGGATGAGAGCCATCTCACTGAGGAGAGGGGTTCCTGGGCCCCTGACCCCAACTGGGACTAGGTTCCTGGATGTGCAAGAGGCCATGGGCCTCTCTTCTGTCATCGAGGTCAAAGCCAGGACTTCTGATACTAGAGAACCTCTGTGGCCTCCTCTGCTCTAATCACCACCCCTCAGGGCTACCTCAGGGTAGGGAACCCCATGCTAAAAGTATAGCCTTGCCAAGGCACAAAAAAGGAAACTGAGGCAAAGTCCACCCCAAATTCCAGGCTCCAGTGACCATCCCTGGGTCCCCATCCTGGCCTCCCATTTCCCCACAACTGAGCCCTGACATGTGCTCAGCTCAGACCTGGTGTGTCCATCAGAGGTGAGCTGGAGGGCTGGGGTACAGCGGTCATTGGGGTGATGGGGCCAGGTTGGAGGCCTGAGGTCAGCCCAGGGTGGCTGCATGGCAGGTGCACACAGTTTCTAGTGAGCAGGAATCTGGCATCCTCTGCTGACCCCGCGGCGGGAGACAGTTGGTCAACCAGGCTGGGGCTGCAGCCACCCGGAGGGGGTGGGGTGGGGTCCAGCACCAAGCGGCAGCTTACCAGTCAAAAGAGCAGCTCCCCTCTCTGAATAGATCATTTTTATTGGTTTTGCAATAAGCTTATGAGACAGGAACAATCGCAATAAACAAACTGAACAAGAAATCGAAAAGATGGGCCCCGAAAGCTGTTACTGAACCCTCCTCACCTTCTCTTAATGAATCTCTAATTTATAACAAACTCATCAGCCTAGCACCTCCAGGGTTCCCTTGCTCCAGGCTGGGAACCCATAGCCTCTGCCTCTTGTGTGTGTGTGATCTGTCAGCTCTGGGCGACTGAGACCTGGCTCCAGAGTGGCAGGAGGCTCCAGAAGGAGGAATGGATGCAGGAGAGTCCTGGGACAGGGCTGGGACTTCAGTCAAGGTTACCTCCGGGAAGATCTGGGAGGCGTGGACCTCCCCCACTACTCACCAGGCCTCTTCAGAATGGATGGGGCTGGTTGGGGAGGACCTACCTCCCCCACACTCCTTCCTCAACCCTCTTCCCAGCCCTAAGCCACAGATTCAGACACAGAAATCATGTCTATTTCAGGGCTTGGCATGGGAGGCTGGGATAGCTGAGAGCTTCTGAACCCCTAAATTGCATGCTTTTCAGATAGGATTGGGGTCCCTGATGGGGGCTGGGTTTTTTCCCTCCTCAAAATTAGAGGATAACTTAGGGCAGAGTGGTAACTTACCCCTCCTCCCTATAAGTAGGCTCTCTGTGAGGGGGCCAAACGGTCCCCATCAGACCGTGCTTCTGTGAGGCCAGGGCTGAGTCTCTTCCTTCAGGAGGGGGATCCCTGGGGAAAGGTTGCATCTCCTCCTTAGACTGCAGCCCCATGAGTCAGGGTCACGTTTCCCTACCTCATACTGGGGCTGCGGGAGAACAGGGTTACATCTCCACCACAGACCGGAATTCCCTTAAGCATTTATTTTTCTCTAGTCACCAAGTGCCCCTGAAGCCTTTTCCCAAAGCAGATTCCTGTTCTTCCACCTGTCCCTGCTCGAGGCACATGTTAGTCCCCGCTGTATTTCCTGGCTGCTGTGCATGGGACAGGGCACCCAAGATCAGACCTGTTTTCTTGCTCATGATGGTCCCAGTTAGGTAGGGCTGTGCTTCTCCACAGGATACCAAGTGCCGCCTGGCGTTGCCTACAATCCTAGGGGTAGCCACAAGATGTCAGTGTGAGGCCACGGAAATAGCTCCTGTCCTGGGGCTGAACTCAAAAGGAAGGAAATCAGATAACAGCCTGGAGGAGTGTGTGTGTGTGGGGGCGGGGGGGGGGGGGGCGGGTCTTGGCAGTCACCCCTGTGCTTCCCTCTCTGTTCCCTCTGCAGGTCCCAATCACTGTCCTACCACTCCACCTACTCCCTCAAACTCATGGCAATGCTCCATCTCTCTGCTCTGCCCCCAATTCTTTGCTCCCAGAAGAGTGAATTCTGCAGCTCCCTGACCTCCAGCTCTGGGGAGGATGAGGAGCTGCTGTCCCTGCTGCAGGCACCCTTGCTGGGAAGAGCAACCCGTGCATGTGTGGTCCTGCACGTCAGCGTGGGTGTGGCTTCAGGCCACCAGGCACTTAAAAGCCCAGGTGTGCTTGCTTGGGGCTGCCTCTGTGTATGCGTGTGTGTGTTTGTGTGTGTGTGTTTGTATGTGTGTGACTCCACAAGGATTTATATCTGCCACAAACAGAAGTTTGGAACTGGAAGGGGATCTTAGAAATCACCCAGTCCAACATCTTGTTTTATAGATGAGGAAATAGAGACCCAGAGAGAGCAAACCCTTGCCTAAGGCCATGCAGCAATTCTGGCTAGGCTGTGCCTGGAACCCAGGTTTCCTGCCTTCCAGCCCAGTGTGTGTGGGGGGTTCCTGTCTGGTTGTGCCTCCAGGGCTGTGTGTTTGGTCTACTTCTGTCTTAGTGAGTTACTTCTAACAGGTCCTGGGAAGCTCCCCAGTTGACTGTCAGCCAGCAAGGTTCTGACCAGACTCAGAAGCTGAAAGGAAGAAGGGATGGAATAGAAAGGAGGAAGGGATGTAATAGAAAGGAAGAAAGGCAAGGCAGGGGTGTGTACATGTGTGGGTGTGGGTATCTTTGTGCTTCACTGTGGCAGCGCGTGGATGCCAGTGGGTGGGTGTGTCTGCATCTCAGTATGTCAATGCGAGTGTCTGTGTCACAGACCCTGATTCTGGTGTGTAGGTTTGAGTCGTGTGCATGTGTGTGCACGTGTGTGCTAGGACCTGTGTGAGCGGCCTCTGGGAGTCAAGGCCTCTTGGGGAGGTGCAGGTGCTGCGGGCTGGATAGTGTGCGAGTGACGGTGTGAGCCAGCCATTGGTATGTGTGTCAGTGACTCTGTCGCGTGCATCTGTCAGAGGCTGCGTGAGCAACTGTGGGTGTCAGTGAGGACATGAGTGTGTTCGTAAAAGAGAGGCTGCTCCCTCTTCTTCACCTCCTTGCCCCCCACCTGACTGTCTCCCACGGCCCCGAGGGTTTCTGTGTCCCTGCCCCAGCATCAGCAAAATACTTTATTGGTTGAGTCACCAGCCCCCGTGTTGGGATTTCAAGGTTCCTGTCGGTTCCATCCATCTTCCGGGGCCTCCTGGTATTAGCATTGATCTACAGGGGAAATGGAGAGCGCGGCTGGGTTATTACACACCCACCCGCCTTCCCTGGGCCGTGATTGAGTGCACACAGAGAATTTTTGAAACATGGCCACCCTAACTTATTCTGTCTTCCTGCCAATAGCGTGGCGTGGGTCCAAATTACCAGTCGATACCAGCTGATCTTTTTATGTTAAACTGTGATGAAGTCGCATCTGTGTGGAGATGGGATTAGGCCCTGGACCCTCTTTTAACGGAGAACTTTTGGGGTGGAAAAGGAGGAACTGGAGAGCGGACAAGGGGAGTGGTCCGCAGGCATAGTGGAGGTGGGGAGCTGAGGGCATGCAGTATGTGCAGGGCGTGCTTGCAGGGCAGTCAGAGTTGACTGCACTGGCCCCTGGCCTCCCATTCCAGCTAGTTTCTCCCCTTGTGACCCTCACCGCACTGGGGACCTCAAGGCCCCCCCCATCAGACTTTCCATGGTCAGCCAGTCTGGCCCTGGTGAGGCCCCTCCCTGCTCCCCTCCAAGGATAGAATTCCATTTCCCTCCAGTCCTCTCCACCCGGCTCCCCCACCCCCCCTGCACACACCTGCACCATCAAACGGGTTTGTCTTTAACCTCCAAACAGGGAACTTTAATTAAAGAGACAGTGACCCCTTTTATGAGTTTGGTCGAGTTGGGTTTCAGGGCCCTTGTCACTAGCGGCTCACATAACGCTAACAAAAGCTTACAGGCCCCAAAAGGAGCCGGTCTCCCTCGTAGACATTACAGTAGAGGCACAGGGTGGGTATGGGGGCACTGAGAATGGGGAGGCACCCCAGTGGTAGCCTTGGTGAGGTGGTCACTGGGTTGGAGGTTGGGGTAGGGGCCAGGCCTGAGGGCACAGACTCTCTGCAGTACCTTTGGGGCATGACCCCTATCGCCCCAGCCATCTGGACCCAGCAGTGCGGTGGGTGGGTTGGTGACAGCTCCCTGTGTGAAATAGTTAGGTGCATGCAAATGTCCAGGGTTCCCATCCTGTTTGCCTGTTGGTTTGTATTATAAAACTAGAAGTAATTTCCAAGAGGAATAGATTGGATAGAACTTACTCTAGAAACAGTTGGATTTTTAATCACATATTCAAAGGCAAAGTGATTTTACGATAAAACATAATTGCTAATAACTGTAATAATACCACTCAACATATGGCATGACACACAAATTCTGTCCTGAATCTGGAGGGGCAAACACTGCGCAACACACACTGCTTGGAAGGGAGCTGTCCCTCCATAAGCAAGAGCTAAATCCAGGCCTCCTTGTGCCTCCTGCTCTCCCTCCCCCACCTCCATCTCCCTTAAAGATCCCAAATGTGGACAACTATTGAGTTAGTGTTAGGAGTTTGAAGGGTCCTTATCTTATATCTAATAACCTCTTAACTGTTGATTTTTAACTAAGGACTTCTCTAGGTCCTATAAGAGATGTTTGCTTGCCCTTTGATCTAGTTCTTTGATATCCTTTGTGAATTCTTTAAGCTGAAGAGCGCTGCCCAATCTGCCACACTTATTCATTCAACAAACATCAGGGGCTATTAAAAGAGACCTGTGGGTAATTGATTTTTTCCGAAAGGTTGGGCTTTCCCTAAGTGGGGTACACTCCCATTAACCAGGGGCTGATAAGTTGTCAGTGATCTGCATGGGGAATTAGCCACGTAAATGGTAATTCAGGGTTGCCTCTACTGGAAACTAGGGTTGAGTCCAAATTAGCAAATTTGTAGAGTTGGCAATTTAAGGCCAAAACTGAACGAAGGGGATCCTTAGTACCCCCCCCTCACTTCTGCTGCCACCCGTTGGCCCCTGACTCTTCCTGGTGATACGTGTGCTTGCCATGTGGGGACACTTAGGTGGGATGTGGGGACATCTGTGAGAAGACCCATGCCCAAGGAGGAGAGCACATAGACCAACATGAGAAACATGATCGCATCCTGGGTCTACTCACTCCCACGTGTGGCCCTTCCCCCGTGCACACACCTACCCACGTGAGTGGTCTGTCTGTGTGTGTGCCTGGAGTGCATGCACCAACAGAGAGAGGTCACAGCCCCTTCCCTCCTCCCCGAGGGAGGGATCTGGAGGCCGGAGGGGCTGGGGAGTAATTGGTTTTGGCGTTTCCTACCTCTGCTGCCCGGGAAGCTTTCTCTGTTTCATCTTCAGCCTGATCAATCCCTAGTCATGTGCCTTTCCACATGGGCGCCCCCGACCCCCCAACTCACTACGCTCTTGGAAACTTCGTTAGTGCCATTAATCTGCTGACCCAGGCAAATCACCACCTCTTCCTGCATCCCAGCCTCTAAACCCTTCCCCTCAAGACCACCCCTTAGGATCTGCTAAGCATCCCCCAGGACTGGCTCACTCTCCTTTGCTCTTCCTGTTCCAGGTTACCCCTTTCTGTTTGAAGGCCTCCCCAAACCTATCACCTCCAACGTGGAATCCTCCTTCTTCCTCATTTCTGTCCTCATACTCACCGGTTTCCAAGTATTTCCCTGAGCGTGAACCCCAGCACTTTGCATGTAAGGAAATTAGTCCGTGTGCCTGCAACCTAGTGGTGGAGGGTGTGGGGTCAGGCTCTGGCTGTGGGAACCCAGCACGGAACTGATTGTACTCCAGGCACGGTGCTGGACACTTTACACAGGTAAATAATTTAATCCTCACAACCCAAGGGTCAGGCATTATTTCCCCCATTTTAAAGATGAGGGAAGGTGAGGCTTGAGAGATTAAGCACTTGTTCATGAGTAGCAGAGCCAAAATTGGGACCCAGATCTGTCTGCCTCTAAGATCATGTTCTTTCAGCTATTGAGGAAGGAAGGGGGCCCCCATCCTTGAGCTAGGTTCAAGGTATACCCCCTAGAAACTTCCTATGATAAGGACACCCTGACGTGAGGTTTGTCCCTCTTTTTTCCTCTGCTAGAGCTAGGTCTTGAGGTTGGGGTGAGTGTGAGTGTGCGTGTCTCCCCTTTTCCTCTCAGCCCAGAAAGGGCCCATGGTACCCAGACCCCTGTTGGAGGCCCCAGGCTGCACCCCCACGCCAGGGCGCACCCCTCTCAGCCGGCTCCAGGCTTATGGAAGAAGGGCCGGCTCCTTCCGTGGCCTCCGTGGCTGATGTGCTGGGCCCATTGTGCAGGCGGGAACAAAGCCTGCGGATTTAAGCTGAGTGACCAGGCGGCTCTGCCATGCAGAAAAGACCGCCCCCCTCGAAGCCGGGCCCAGCCGGGGGCAGGAGGAGGACGGAGAGAAAGGGGACAGGGAACCTTTGAAAGTAACTAATTAAAGGGCCTTTGCTTGCCCCCTCCCCCTGGGCGCCTAATCTCTCTGGGGCAGCAGCCAGACAATGTGCCCCTCTGCCCCGCCCCCCTCACCCGAGTTTTAAAACAAGAGACAACTTGAAGTTAATGAGCGCCACCTGACGGGAGTCCCCTAATGAGAGGGGGCCGCGGGGCGGCTCACACATTCTCTGGTTCCATGAATAGCTCCCCCCACCCCCCGAGTTTTATTCATCTCGGGCCAGGGGCGGGGGGCAGAAAGGAAGGGGGCTGCTGGGCCTGGAGCGCGTGGACTGTGGTGCACTGTGGGCAGGGACCGCACCCCCTCGGCTGTGCCACCTCTGAGGCTGAGCCCCACCAGGCTACGACCTGAGACCTGGGAGGCCCAAAGCCTGGCCGGGTGGCTCAGGGCCTGCCTGCTCTGGGGGCCCTCCGTCACTGGTGTTGGCTGCTGGCTTCTTCCAACAGGGCACGGAGGCCAGGGAGGGCTGCTTGCGCTGGTGGGCCCAAAAGGCCCTCTTGCACACTGAGCAATCTCCACCACCTCTGCCTCGGCTCTATCACTCCCCAGTCCTGGCCTGATCTCTGATTCCTCCATCTCTGATTCCAGTCTGGCTGCCATCCCTGAAGCTCATCTCTGATGCCCCGTCTCCTGCTTCTGCAGATCTCTGATCTTTCCTTGTCACCGACAGTGACTCCTCTCTCAGACTCAGCGTCCTCTGTTCCCAGACTGGGTGGACAGCTTGTCAGCCTCAGGAAAGGCCCAGCACTCTTGAGAACGCACCTGGGCGGTGCCTCTGTGAGTGCATAACAGCACATGAGTATGTAACAGCCTAGGGAACTGGAAAGTGTGGAAACCCTTTTGGGAGACTGGGGGAAATGGCGAATGGCCCCAACTCTCTGCACCACGCCACCACCCTGCCCCCAGTAATTCGCTAAACCCACCGCCCATCCTGGAACACTACCCCAACCTGCACTGGAGCCCACAGTGGGACTTAGAGAGTGAAAGACCCTGACTCAGATGAGGAGTCTGGGCAACAGGGACCCAGGCCAGCCTGGTCTTTGCTCTCAGATCCAGAGATTACCAGCATGAGCTCCTCAGAGTGATGTCATAGAATGCCCCCACTACCCCCAAAAGGTGGGAGGTGAGGGGGGAGCATTTGAAGGGCCCAGGATGGTCTGACGTAGAGGGGAGGGAGGGAGCAGACAGAATGGGGGTCACCAGCCAGCAGAGAGCCATGGACAGAGGTGACTAATTTCCCAACTACTCATGGTGAAAATATCACATTTCATGCTTTGTTGCCGATTCATGGAAAAATCCTATTAAAACAGGGTGGATTATTTATACAGTTTAAACAAATGATGATCAAAGATTTTACACGTTTTGAAAAGAACCCAGAGTTATGCAGCCCGGCTGGGGGCTTATCCAGAGTGTGGTCGACAAGTGTGAACACTGGGGATGTCTTGGTAGGGGCAGGGTGAGGGTAAGGTTTGGGGCAGGCTTGGATGGCTTGACCTGGGGTTAGTTGCAGCAATTCTGTCCAGCAGGGGGCGCCCTCCCCCCAGACTTGATACCCCTCTCCCTCCACCGAATCAAAGCCCCACAGATGTCCCTTCTGGTCTGTCTCAAACTCCTCTGAAAGTGTAGTTGTGAGACATGTGCGTTTGTGGGACTGTGATTATGTGGGACTGGGCTTCGCTCCTAGACTTGCATGACACAAGCGCTGCGTGTGACCTTGAGTGCCAGGCCAGGATCTGCATGTGGGTCGGTGTGGGCATGCGTTTATGTGGTAGATATGCCCTGTGTGTCTGTTGGTTTTCTCTATTATTTTTTGTTAGTTTTATTTTTTTATTGAAGTGTAGTTGATTTACAATGGTGTGCCAATCTCCGCTGCACAGCAAAGTGACTCAGTTATACACATATAGACGTTCTTTTTTAAAATATTATTTTCCATTATGGTTTATCCCAGGATATTGAATATAGTTCCCTGTGCTATGCAGTAGGACCTTGTTGTTTATCCCTCCTATACATAATAGTTTACATCTGCTCATCGCATACTCTCAGTCATTCCCTGTGGTTTCCTCTATTATTTACCTTCCTCTTAGTCCCACGCTGAAGGCCTCGCCATCCTACAAGCCTGGCTCGCTCCTCTTGCACACGCATTGGCATGTGTGAGTGCGTGTGCACACACACACGTTACACCTGTGCAGGGGGCCACTTTTTGAAAGGCACTTCCCAATGGCTTAGCTTGGGGTGGTGGGCACTGGTAGGCGGCTGGAATAGGTACAGGCACCCCTTTCTGGCAGACTTTGGGGGACCCCAGCCTGGAAGGCATTACCTCACCTCAACTTTAAAGGACTCATAGGAACCCCCGGATCCCAGCTCCCTTGGGAGTGTCCCCCCCAAGACCCACCCACCCTGAAGAAAGGCATGCTAAGTGCTTGTGATCCCTGGTTGGAGGTTGGTCTAGAGTCCTTTGGTGAGAACTTGGAACCCAGCTCAGCCCCAGGAGTTGGGGAGGGGGGGTCAAGGGTGGATGGCGCCTGAGGCAGGGACAGAACGGCCCTGAATCCCGTGCTTGTGTCCCCTGTCCCTGCCCACCAGGCCGTCCTGCCTCAGCAGTTTTATTACCCATGGGGAGATAACACCCTGGGGGGAGGCAGCCTGTTCTGAAGGGGAATGTACCCCCCCCGCCCCCCGCCATCCAGCCTCAGGGGCTGGGCCGGAGCCTCACTGAATTTCTGGTCTGATGGATCCTGAGGGGGCTCAGCTAGGGTTCCCCTGGGGAGGCCGTAGATAGTCCTGGAGGTCCCTGCATGGGAATGGGGAAGGGAAGCAACAGAGGGAGAAGAGTCAGGGTCAGGGGGAAAGGGAGCCTTCTCTTGACAGGAGGAAGGAGGAAGTTTTGGTCAAGCAGGGATGGAAACAGGTGGAAATGCGGGGAGGGGGCACCTGCTTCCCTGCGGATCCTCCAGCCAGGAGAGGAGAGAGTGGGAATGGCTGAGGACGCCTAGCCTGGACTGAGTTCTCAGAGCTGCTGATGGGTCTGGGGGATGTCATTTCTTCGCTGCTTGGTTTACTTACGTATTTATTTCTCCTTCCCTGAAGCTGGTTCCAGCAGACTGTGCATGCCCGGAGCCTGTGCAGCTACCTAAGGAGCAAACTCTGGCCTAGGGGTGTTTAATCATCTCATTGTGGAGACTCTGGCCTATTTGTTTTCCTCCTCAACTCTCTCTTTTCTTTTCTTTTTTTTTTTAAGAAAGAAAACTGGCCACACTGGGGAGCCGGCAACAGCAGAGAGAACAATCGCTTATGACTCAAGCATCCATCAAGGGCCGAGGTCCTACAGCTGCCCAGCCCGAAGGAGCCACCACCATCACGGCTGCCTTCACCACGGCCTGCACTTTATTAGAATTTATACGTTGCCCCGATTGCGGGGGAAAATAATTAACACCCCTACAAATATATCGTAAACAAAATATTTATTAGAAATAAATAACTCACTTATTTTACATATTTCATTTCAACAATAACATTACCCAATTTATCATTTAACATTTTTGCAAGACAACTTAACGACTACTTATTAGCATTTCCATTTTTCACCCGCGCACCATAAAGCACGGGAGCTCCCCAAATGGCCTGGTACAGGCCGAGCCAGGAGCTCTGAAGACCCTGGGGAGGGCTGTGAACCCCCTGGATCTCCCTCTCTCTTATACATGAGAACGTACGCAGGACAAACATCCCATAACAAGTACTTGTAGTCACTTTCAAACATAGACACTCTCTTCTCACATAAACCCACTGATCTGCCCCATTTGCACCCCACCCCTCAAAGTAGACACCCCCAGGAAAGACACACACACACACACACACGCACACGCACACGCACACACACACACACACACAAATTGATACCCTGGCTGATTCCAAATATTGGACCCAACACCCATGTACACCCATGTCCAAACAGACTCCTGTGGCCCAAGATGCCTCTTTGCACCCAGACGCAGTCACTAGTTGTGCACTTATGCCGATCTCAGCTCTCACGTTCATGGGTAATGGAGAGAAATCACCACCTCTTCCCTCTTCCTCCACAGGGGTGGGGCAGGGCACGGGACAGAAGCCCATGTGTGAGATACGAGGCTCCTCTAGCCCCCCTCTTGGTCCTCTGGCCTCCTTCTCTACTCCTCTTCTGTTTCTCCCTGCTCAGCAAGGATTTCCTGAGATCAAGTGCCCATTTTCACTCCAGACTTCTGCCTTCAGGGGGATCATCCTGAAGGGCCTGGCCTGGGTCTCTGCATGCCCCAACCCCAAATGTGTTCTCCGGGAAGGAAGTGTGTGAGGACCAGTCCTCAGCTGCTTAGGTTCTAGGCTGTGAGTTCAGGGCTGGGGCTCTGGGCAAGAAAGGAAGAGTCTGGATCTGGGTGAAGTGAGGTTAAACTCCGTGCTGATGTTCAGTGCCTTTGACAGTCTTCTCCCTATCTAGGGTCAATGCCCAGCCTACCTCTG
>NW_021146093.1:0-3973 GCF_002837175.3 Physeter macrocephalus
CCTGGCGCCTTAACCCCTCAATCAGGCACTGGAGCAGACAGCATGTCTAAGTCAACAAGTACTCCAGACCCCAGCGGGCTCCCCAAGATAAAGTTCCTCCCGCTCGGGGTCTGCTGGACACCCCTAAAGCCTGGAGGCCCCTTGAGGTCCACTCCATAAACAAGGTGAGGTAGGGCTGGGAATCCACGGGGACAGCACCCCTTGTCCGATCGCCCCACTTCTGATGAAAATAAAATACGCTCAGATGTCGTACAACCTCCAGAAGAATTTCAGAAGTACGAGGAAGCTTCGAGATCACTTCGCTTTCAAAATGTGTCCCACTATCGATGAGACACGGCAATCGGTCATCTCACCAAGCAAAGGCTAAGGGACGTTAAGAACCCTAACTTGTGCGCAGCCAGGACTCGGTGGCACAGGTTCTGTCTCTGACATCATCACCTGTCACCCCCCCCCCACACCTATCCATCACGGATGCCAGAAGGTGCTCCCTTCCTAGCGTGCCCGGCGCCCGGGCCCCACTCCACCTCTGCCACGGACACGCTGATTTATGGGGACGCGTGATGAGGTTCACTCGTCACCCTCTTGGTGTGGGTTCCTGCGGTGTGGGCTGGAAAACACCACTTCCAGGCTCCCTTACTGCTAAGCTCTCACATGTAACTGAGGTTCCGCCCGTCGTCTGCACTTAACTTCCGGCGCACAGCCTCGATCTACTTTCCAAGGTGACTTGAATGGGGAAGAGCGTTAAGCCGGGAATAGGTGGGACATCCGTTTGGTGGTCACATCAGGCAGGGCTTGGTCTGCAGGTGGCCGAGGTGTGATTCCAGATCCTGGGCTGGACAGTGACCTCCTGAATCCCCGGCCTCCTAACTGTGACCCAGTCCCTGGACCGGCCAGTTCTAGGGAGCTGCTCCAGGCACCCCTCAGGAGCCTCAGCTCTCAGCTGCTCCTGCAATTCGGCGAGCACTGATTTTATGACCAGATCTCCCTGGGAAGGGGTGTGCAGAGCAAGAGGAGAGGGGGTCTCCCCACTGAACTAACACAGGGGTCTCCATGCATTAACCCCTCAAATCCATTCCCTTCACAACAATGAGAACAGCCCCCTAGTCAAGCACTTCGTCAGCAGGTTTAACAAGATTGCAAAAGCGGAGAAGTCATGGCCCCATTTCATAGCCTGACGCCTGCTTCCCTTGCCGTTGTTCCAGGACCGGGGATGGTCCACTGTGATGCCACGTGATGCTCCATGGTGAGGGAACTGACCCTAGAATGTGATCTCAATCTCAGCTGCACATGTTCTGTTTTTCTAAAAAAAGGCAGTGGTTACAGGAAATCTGGTAGACTGTTTTCCTACCTATATAGTTTAAAGAGAAGCTAAAAGAAATAAAATTTATACTATTTTCAAAGGAATAATCTAATTGCTTGACTTGCCAGAGAGGAGAAATATTCATCAAGGAAACTAATGAAGTTTCTAAAGAAGATGGAAAATAAATGGGAGATGAGGAAGATAATCTTATTTTCAGCAATAATGAATACTATGATAAAGTAAAATGCAAAACAAGAACATAAAAAAACTGGAAGAAAACAGATGACTTATCCAGTTTTGAAGTGGAGAGAGACTCCCTAAGGATAAAAGCTAAGAGGAAAAAAACTACCTAAGGAAAAGATGATGGATTTTATAACAGTTTATCTGTTACTCCTTATTATTCATTTTACTTATTATTTAAAACCTCCCTGCATCAAAAATACCATAAATAAAATTATAAAGAGATAAATTTGTAAAATATATTGGAAGGGGGCTCAGAATGGATCACCCCCAAAACGTGCCACTCTGGCCTAAGGATGGTTTTGAGCTGGAGCAAATGAGAATCAGCAGATTCGGAGAGAAGCCTCCTCAGAGCGTCCCTATCTGCCTAAAAGCAGAGGCTCCTGAGAAATGAAGAAGGCCATGAACCCCCTCTCCCGGGGAAGTCCTATGGCCGTGAAGACAACGTCGGCACCCAGATGCGTCTGCACACAGCCTCACTGACAAATTAGGAGTTTGGGATTAACATGTACACACTACTATATATAAAACAGATCACCAGCAAGGACCTACTATACAGCACAGGGAACTCTACTCAATATTCTGTAATAACCTAAATGGGAAAAGAATTTGAAAAATATGTATAACTGAATCACTTTGCTGTACCCCTGAAACTAACACAACATTGTAAATCAACTGTACTCCAATATAAGATAAAAATGAAAAACAACCTCACTGAAACAACCCTCATCTTCCGTGAGTTCCCCCATGTATTTCCTTCCCAAGTGTGCCACCCCTAAAAGCCTCAACCCCTTTTCCTCTGTCTCCTCACTTCTGCACGAACGGACTGTCCTTCTGGTAAGATGTGAGCCCGAGTTCCGACCACCCCTTTGAGTTACTGGTCACCAAGCGCTCCTGTGTGCCCGGCTGCACTTGGCAACGAACCCTGGTTCCCTCTTGTTCAGCTGCCTTCAGTCTAGTTCCCAGGGCCCCAGCCACGGAACCTAGGAGGGTAGAGGAAAAAGGTTTTCTCCTCCCCTACAACAGCCAAAGGGTTACTATCCTTAGTAAGTATTTCCATAACAATGTAGACTGATACTCCTACGAGAAACGGGCAAAGCACCAGGCAAATTAACAAAATATGAAACAAATGGTTAAAAAAAACACCTAGGAAATACTCAATTCCACTAATTACAATCAAAGCTCAATATTTTATTTTCAAAAAAATTTTTTTTTTAGTTTCCCAAAAATGCAGGAGAAACCAAGAGGACCAAATCTGTGCTGGGCGTGTAAACGGAGCACTGCGTCTCTGCAAGGACGTCTGGCAACACGCGTCCAGTGACGTGGAATCGTGAACACTCTTTATCCCAGCAATGCCCTTTCTTGGAAGTTTTTCCCAAGGAGACTATGACTGATGCCCACGGATGTCCTGGTGCAACGATGCTCGGTGCTTGTAACTTGTAAGAAATGGGAACCTGCCTGACGTCCAGCAAGACTATACGGCATGGAAATGTTTGCTTGTGAAAGCAAATGACTGAGAAAAATGCTCATGATATAACGGCATGAGAAAGGCTCAGAATAAAAAACCATGAATAGAGGAGATATTTGTGTACCCAGGGGAAATTAGAAGAAGATATTCCAAAATATTTATAGTGACTATCTCTGGAGAGTTGAGTTTTACTTTCAATTTTATACTTTTCTTGACTTTTCCAAACTTTCTACAGTTAATCCATAAGCCTTATAAGGAAAGAAAAAAAGTAGAGGTAAAAGTAATGTAAATCCACCCACAGCGGTAGGTGGAAGTGATAGTAGTTAGGGTGAGACCAAATGATTAAAAAAAAAAACAAAAAACAAAAAACAACTTTTCACCTTTTCAGGAATATGCATTTTAACACAATCTAAACACTCAGGCCCAGCAGAAGCTTGTTTGGAAAATGACTAGAAACAAACTACGTCTTCGGAGCCTGAAGATTACTGATGATGTTAATGTTCATTGACTGAAGCCAAAAACATTTTCTAGGAAACTAAGTGAAAAATTTCCCCCAAGTTTCATCTTTTGTGCTGGAGATGCCCATCTGAGGCTGTTCCATTAGAAACCACGAGGGTTTCACCGGTCACAACACACGTCTGTTCTAACCCTGAGGAGTCAGTAGAGATAAACAGAAAAGTTTCTGCTCGGACTGCAAAGGGGATAACACTGCTTAAAACTTCAAAAGGTTAAACGCAACAAAATTCCTGACTGAGCTGCAGGAATTTAGAGAAATGCAGGGTCAGCATTCTTCTCCAACCCTTTTTTCCGCCTAAAGTGGTATTTCAGCAGACCCTCATGAACCACGGTTTGATACACCAAGGATTTGCCCTGCTCTGTGTTTCTTAACTGGAGACAGCAGAAGTGGCAAGAACACCCCCCCGACACACACACACACACACACACACACACACACACACACACAC
>NW_021146093.1:4111-33026 GCF_002837175.3 Physeter macrocephalus
ACCCACCCACCCACCCACCCACCCTGGAAGGCTGGCCACATAAGCTGGACCCACGAAGCACTACAATCAGCTGCTCATCACTGAGGCAGCCTATGCGGGTCTGTGTTATTCAGTGGTTTGTTTTTTTGTTGTTGTTGTTGTTTTTAATGGATTTATTTTATTTATTTATTTTTGGCCGCGTTGGGTCTTCGTTGCTGTGCGCGGGCTTTCTCTAGTTGTGGTGAGCGGGGGCTACTCTTCGTTGCAGCGTGCGGGCTTCTCACTGCGGGGGCTTCTCTTGTTGAAGAGCACAGGCTCTAGGCACCCGGGCTTCAGGAGTTGTGGCTCGCAGGCTCTAGAGCGCAGGCTCAGTAGTTGTGGCAGGCGGGCTCAGTAGCTGTGGTGCACGGGCCTAGCTGCTCCATGGCACGTGGGATCTTCCCGGACCAGGGATCGAACCCGTGTCCACTGCATTGGCAGGCGGATTCTTAACCACTGCACCACCAGGGAAGCCCTGTTTGTTTTTTTTTTTTTTAATCTAGTAGTATTTGGATTTCTTTTCCTAAAGACGCTATCAAAATTCAAGAAATACTGCATATTTTGAAAACCCCAAATTATTCTCTGCTTTTTGCCTCTAAGTTCATCCTCCAATTTTAGGAGATTCACAGCAGCCAACATAACTGCCAATTAGGGCTGGCACTCTCTCAAGCCTCCTTAAATGACATAATGAACGACCTTGCCAGATACTCGGGGAGGTTTTTGGGTTTTTTTTTAGTTTTGTTTCCCTGTTTTTCATTAATTGCTGCTCAAATGGCTCCTCCACTTTCTTTTTCCCCAACCAACTTGGTGCCAAAAACCCAAACACAGCACGTTGAGGGAAACAGTTGGACCAGAAATCTACTGCGAGCCTGTTGGTGTTCTATGGAAGAGACCGGCAAACCCGCCCTCTCCTCGTGCAAAGGAAACCGGTCCAAACCCACAGTGTCAAAGCTGGCGAACTTCTTCAACCTCACGTAGCCCCGTTTTGGACTAGTGTAGTAATTTTAGACTCACCCTAACCCTTACTCAGTGATCAGTCTTGCTCTGTTTTTCTTCCAGTGACGACTCTTACGCCTACCGCCCTTTGGCTGTAGCACCACCTTGGTGCGGAGGAAGAGAGATGGACGTGACAGCTGCTTCAAACTGTCGTCCGTCTTCCGGGGCTTTCCCGGTTCTTACTGAATTGGACCATTTTTAAAGGGCTGGAAGTATAAAACCTCTTTCTTATAGCACAGGGAACTATATTCAAAAAACTATAATGGAAAAGAATGAAAGAATATAATGATATATACATATATATTATGTATAACTGAATCACTTTGCTGTACACCTGAAACTAACACAACATTGTAAATCAACTACACTTCAATTTAAAAAATAAATAAAAATTTAAGAAGCTAACTTAAAAAGGAAACAGAAAATTAACCACCTAAACAGGCCCTGAGTAGTGGATGTAGGATCATCTCTGCGAGGTAACCCGAGGCACTCAGCTCTCCTTTACTTTTTCTGAAAGGAAACAAGGAACACCGTATAGTTCTAAGCAGAGGTTTACATTAGTAAACGTCCTTATGAACGTGCCATAATGCCCCCTATGGCGCTGAATCTATATTCCACAGGCAGCAGAGACGGTGAATGAGCAATGACCTTCTACCAACCAAAACCTTGGAGAGTCTTTCCAAACCCTGCAATGCCTATTTTACTCCCTCTAAGAAGGGAAATTGATAGTAAACCCTACACATTAAAGAGGACTATTGCAAAACCAGAAAGAGAGAAAAAAAACAAAAACAAAAAACTCCACCGCCCTGAACATTCAGCCCCAGGGAACTATTCATGCCTTAAGTGAATCCAACACAGCAGCTTCTCACAAGTAATTGATATTAAGTGACTGAAAGACTCTTCACGAGAAATTAAAACAGTTGCTACATGTGTTACTAGAAGAGATCTTTTAGTATTGCACAGGAACAAAACTGGACTTTAACATTTAAAAGAGCCGCACTAATTCTGGAAAGGAGCAAAGTGTGGAGACCTTTGAACAGCAGGGTCAGGGAATCCTCGGAACGAGAAGAATGTGATGACCAGGTGATCAATCGGGAAGAACTCAGAGGCGGAAGGAAACTTATCTTTTACCTGCGGAAACAAATGTCTCATCCCTCCCCACTGCCTGGCAGCTGTGACCCTGACTTCTCTGAGCCCCCAGAAGTGCCTCTGGGCCGAGTCATCCCTCACCTCCCTGCCCTGCCGGGGTCCAGCCACGCCAGGGAACCCCCAGCTCCCCAAAAGCCGCAGGGCCCTTTGCCTGTCCTACAATATCCATGCACACCCCGATTTTCCTGGCTCAATGGATAAAACTCATCTCGACCAAAATTATTTAACATTGTAGATCACCTGCGGGTTGGAGAATGGCAGCCTTTCTGTACTCCTGGCATTATTCCTTTCAATGGGCATTTAGTAGCTTTGTAAGCACACAATTAATTACAAGGGGTAGAAAATTAGAAAGATACAAAGAATACATTTCCATATATTTAATCAAGTCAATTGAGCAGCTCTCCTCTCCCTAGTGCCCCTGTTCTGTACTCCTATGACAACCTGTACTCAGGATAAACACCCAGACTATTTATCAGAACATATCATAATTGCCTGCTGCTTACAAATCTTTCTTTCACCTGCTCAGGGGTTGGCAAACTACAGCCCGCGGGCCCGATGTGGCCCTGCCCCGTTCTGCACGTCGAGTTCGACGGGGGCCCGTCTCTGCCGGCGCACAAGTGCGTGTGCCGAGCACAGGGGTGACAACACAGAACACACGGCCTGCAAAGCAGAAAATGTCTACTCTTCAGCCCTTCACGGGGAAAGTCTGCCGACCCCGGCACTTGACCGTGAGTCCCTGAAGAAAGGGACCACGTCCTCAGTCTCTGAGCTGATGTCTGGGACGGGGCAGGACAGCACGTGGAGCTGCCACTCCGGAAGGGGACGTGCTCTGTGTTTGCTTTTGTGTTCACTGTGCCATGCTTCTTCTCAACCCTCTTCCTCTCCGTGATTATTTCTTCAAACAGGATTTAAATAATTAATACATCATTCCGTATTATACAACATTTACACAGGCAATATATTTTCTAAGTGTTTCCGCCATACTTTTCACCGTTAGTAATTTTCCCCGAGGGAAAGAGAATTCTAGTTTCATTATAAAAGCCCACAGAATACAGGGTATGAGAAATTTATTTAAAACAATGAATAATTCTCTCTTAATAGAACAAATCTGTTATATAAATTAAATATCGTCTCAACATTTGATAAGCACCTGCCATGGTCTTGGGGCTCTGCTGGCTGCCTTGACTAAGCATCTTATTCAGGGATCGAAACAGCCCTACAGCACGGGCTTATGACCAGTGAGTCCATTTTACAGATGAGGAAATTGAGGCAGAGGCGAAGCAACTAGTCCAAAGTCAAATGGTTTTTCAGTAGAAGATTATCAATCCATGTCTGATTAAAACTCATGTTCTTCCCCCACCCCAATAAACTCAAAGAAACAGCCCTTGTTCATGCAAATATAAACAATTCTGTGGTTTATATTAAACTGTTACCGGTTGCAGCGTTTGTCTTGCCTGGTATTCAGGAGACCTCAGGTACAAGGAAGCAAAGCGTTACTGTGGAAGCAGGACAACCTCTGCTGTTACTTCATTGTTACAATGACTAAACAAAGATAGCTGGTAAAGTCCCTGTGAATAGCAGGTATGTACTCAAAGGCATCTATTAAAAATAATATCCCAGTATCTTATTTTTCATAGAATTTTAGTACCGAAATACTGGGAAAAGTCAAGGTCAACCTCCTAATTTTAGAAATGAGAAGCCTGAAGCCCAGAGAAATGACGTAAATTGCTCAAAATAAAAAAATCTTGGCGACTTCCCTGGTGGTCCGGAGCACTCCTTGCTTCCACTGTAGAGGGCACGGCTTCGATCCCTGGTCAGGGACCTAGGACCTTGCATGCAGCGCGGGGCATGGCAAAAAAAAAAAAAAAAAAAAAAAAGCCTGGGGCTGCTGGACCCCAGCCCAGGCTGCTGGGGAAGATCTCACGTCCTCACAGGTGGCCCTGACACAAACCGCCCAAGTCCGTCACTGCCGAGCAGGACAGAGGTGTGTGGTCCAGCTCCCGACCTCACGGCCATCCGTCGGCACCACGTTCGCTCTGGTCCAAAGCCCTTACGACATAAAGAATTTTTAAAAATTATATCAACATTCTAATTGAGACCAACTCTTGGGCTTCTTGTCCAACAGTCACTTTTTTTTTTTAAATAATAAATCAGAGCAGTTGAGAAGCTCAACCGGTTTTCTCCCTGTTTCAACATCAGTCTCACCATCTTGAAAGGACGTGAATAATATTAGGCAAAACGGCCTCTTCAAACAAGGATGATGTTTGCTGTGTCTGACTCAAATTAGAAACCAGTACAAATGTGAATCTAAACGGTCACCTTTTCCACAAAGACAGCCGACACCAACCTGCTAAAACAAGGTACACAGAACCCTCAGCTGCTGAACTCACAAAAGGTCTAGTAGAACACTAGTTGGGGAATTTTTACCAATTCGGCCTTCTCCTTTGTTGTTCTTGGGCTGGGCTATAGCTTACCAGGGTCTCCGCAGAAGAGCATCATGAGATAAACAAGAGCCTGCAGGAGGCCTGGAATTCAGGGACCAACATGGGGGCTGGGCTGGGCCGGAAGGCGACTGCCACGAGGTGAGAGCACAGATTTTCAGCTGATGGACCTGAATTTCGATTCTAGTCACGTGACCCGGGTGAGTTACCGCACCCCTTGGGGCCTCAGTTGCAACGTCTACGATATAGGAGTCATACAACTTGCAATACAGGCTTGCTATGAGTCAGAACTAATATAAGGCCTGTGCCTGGTGATTATGACTCATTAATTCTGCCTGTCATTTAAGCAGCTCCTTCGGGACTTACGTCTGTTGGTGAGTAACACCTGAAGGAGAGCGAATAAAAAACTACTTTCAAGAAGGGTTTTGAAATTGAGAGTCTGCGTTATTCACCGAGGCTGACCCTAACTGATCCAAATGAAGGGGTACTGCCTAGCCGTACAGCCTCTCTGCACAGCTGGCACCAGAATAGAAAGTGGGCGAGGCAAGCACAGAAGATGCCCCCAAGGCACAGCTGTGTCCACAGTGGGGAGGGACCGGACGGGAAGCCGGCACCCTTCCACGCGGGGTCTACGCGCCTTCCACGTCCTTCCCCAGAGCTCAGACGCGACGCCCTTCGCTTCGATCTCATCCGCTGCAGACAGGACAACATCAGCCCCACGTCCCAGACGTCCCACAGACAGTCCTTAAATATACTGTTTCTGACCCAAAGGAGAAAAAGGAGGTTGGTTCTCAAAAGCTAGCGACACTATTACACCCAAAAGGGTGTTTACGTTTTTTTCCCTTGAACCAACTATTAATCTCCCCAAAACACTGAGCAGAATTGGCAATGTGACAGCCAAAGGTGACAGTGCAGTTTGTTTCCAGCTGCCCGGGGCTCAGCGGGACATGGATGTGCAGATACAGGCCCGAGGAAGGAGCCCTGCCATCCACTCCAGGGGCCTCCGACATCCCGAGGGACAAGTCCACAGAAGACAGACAGTTCTCCAAGATTTTCCTCAAATAAAACTCAAAGCATCCTTAAGCCAAAGCCAGAATCAGCTCCTCGAGGGGTACCACCCACTGCCGTGAGCCAGTTCTCCTGAGGACAGACCCCAGGGACCCACATCGGGCCCCGCCGGGTGGGGAAGGGAAGCGGGGAACAGACTCAGCTGGAAGGGGAAGGACGGGGCAGAGACCCCTCAGGCCGAAGCGGCTGCGAGTGGCCAGACTGGGCCTCAGGTGGCCTCCCCCACAGGCCCCCCATGGCTGCGTGGATGTTCTCGCCCTCCTCACCCGGCAGCCCGGTCAGAACCACATGGGCTTTAAGACTGGGGACGGACCTGGGACGGTGTCTTCTGCTACGGATGTATCTGGAGGTACAGCACGCAGGAACCTGTGCGGCAGCCCCTTCCATGAACCTTTGGAAACCAGGCTCTTTCCTGCAACAGTCTTAACTGCATGGCGTTCGCGGCTTGGTGGGCGTGGCCCTGCTAATTAAGCCAGGGCAGCTGAACTCCATCCCAGCCTAAGGTACGCTCTGGAAAGGTGCGCTTCACAGACTGCCAGGTGAAAACCCTCCATCAACCACCGACTGGAGAGCGAGAGTGAGAGCGGATTTTACGAAGCTTGTCACAGGGCCATCAAGGCCACCCACTGGGCACTCCCCACTCCTCCCCCTCTCTCTAAGGCACACAGGAAGCAGAAGAGGAGGGAACGGTCCATAAACGGATCCTTCAGCTGGGCTGTGCTCCCCTGTGGGGCTGCATCCTTAAGACGCAGTCACTTCTAAGTCCGCAGCTGAGGCATTTTCTGAAGGTGCTTGAAAGGGCACCCACAGGTGTTCATGTGCAGTAACCGTCAGTCACAGGGAAGAGGAAGTCTCCCCTGCAGGACTTCTCAGAGCCTTTACTGTTACTGCGCACCAAGGATCCTGCACAGGGGGCTCCGTGGCTGCACTTCCCAAACTCAGGAGGCCTTGGACACCCCCCCACACACACTTTGAAGGGCATATTTTTGAACTGCAGAGTAAGAGATGTTGCCATGCATATTTTGTTTGCCCTACGACCTAACAGACGATCACAACGCAAATTATGACAACTCTGGGATTCTGAGCCTGGGGTAAGACACTTTGGTTACCCCCGCATCTACGTGAGGAGAGGAGGGCTGCTACTCATATGTGTCAAAGGATATTCAAAGTAAGCAGAGGAATCTGTTTTCTACCTTTGATCGGAGAAAATAAAAACGATAACTATGTTTCTCTGTCTTTGGAAGAGATTATAAAGGCTAGCTGGTAACGGATGGACAAACATTCCATACTCTCAGGAAATGATATGTAGAAGGTCAATGCCAGCAAAAAGCAATCACTGTGTACAATTCACCCTCCTCGAGAGGACATGCACCTGCACTGGACGCTGCCGCCGCTCTTGCAGCGGGACGCTCGGTCAGCCCAAGTCCAGCGCTGCTTACGGACTCTTTTAAAGACGTAGTCTACATACCCAACAGAAGTGAAAGCAGGGACACAAACAGATATTTGTACGTCCATGTGCAAAGCAGCATTATTCACAATAGCCAAAAAGGTGGAGCAACCCAAGGGTCCATAGACACATGAATGGATACAAAAAATGTGGTGTATACACAGAACGGAATATTATTCAGCCCTAAAAAGGAAGGAAATTCTGACACAGGCTACACCATGGATGAGCTTGAAGACATTACACTCAAAGAAATAAGCCAGTCGCAAAAGAACAAGTACTGTCTAGTTCCACTTATATGAGGTCACTGGAGCCGTCAGATTCACAGAGACAGAGAGTAGAAGGGTGGATGTTGGGGCAGAGGTGGGGGATGGGCAGTTAGTGTTTAATGGGGACAGAGTTTAAGTTTGGGATGATAAAAAAGTTCTGGAAATGGATGGTGGCGATGGTTGCACAACAATGTGAATGTACTTAATGCTAGTGAACTATATACTTAAAGATGGTTAAAATGGTAAGTTTTATTTTATATATACCTTACCAAAAAAAAAAAAGTGAGATAAAACTGTGTTCCTGTTCTAACAATGATAAACCCAAGCTGTGACTAGTCAGGGTTCTGTTTAACTTACACGCAGAGGATGCCCCCTTGAAGAGGAGGAAGCACTGGGGCAGCCGCTTCCTGCTTGCAGATTCTCAGTCTTCTGGGTTAGAGTCTCAGGACACCCTTCTCCAAGGGCCAGACCATTCCTCGCAGGGAGACATGAGAAAAAGAAGCGTGGCAGCCCTCCTGCCCCTCATAGCCGCCTGCTCCCTCCCCTCGGCTTCACTTCCCCTGATGCTCAAGCCAGGCTCCCAGTGCTTCGCTCTGTCCTCACGCAAACACGTTCCTCCCTTTGCACCCCCACCCGCGGCCAGCACCCTGCTCCAGGCCCATCGGGGACTCGCCTGCGTACTCAGACGGTGGCACAGCTTCCATATTTTTTTTTTTTGCGGTACGCGGGCCTCTCACTGTTATGGCCTCTCCCGTTGCGGAGCACAGGCTCCGGACGCGCAGGCTCAGCGGCCATGGCTCACGGGCCCGGCCGCTCCGCGGCATGTGGGATCCTCCTGGACCGGGGCCCGGCCGCTCCGCGGCATGTGGGATCCTCCCGGACCGGGGCGCGAACCCGCGTCCCCTGCATCGGCAGGCGGACTCCCAACCGCTGCGCCACCAGGGAAGCCCACAGCTTCCATATTTAATGGCTGTTTACTGGTCACTATTGTGTGCCAGACGCCAGGAAATAACAGTGCAAAGTGCTGTCCCTGCTGTTGAGAGTCTAGGGGTGGAAAACAGGCCGTGAGTAAGAAATGAAATACAGCTGAACTTAAGGCGCTGTGAGAGCACACCGAAGGGCCTGGGGCTCTGTTTAGTTAGGACTCTCCCTCTTGGCGGGGCAGTGGGTCAGGAGGTGAGCGGAGAAAGGGCAGACCCGGAGGCCCTGCACCCCACGTTACAGAGGGGAACGCATCAAAACCAGCCTTTAAATGGAGGTCAAATGTCAACTGAAATCAAACCTCATGTTGGCTCCTGCTTGATGCTGCTCTTGTTAGAAACACCCTGATCCAGCCCGGCAGCCTTTCAGAGGAAGGGGACCAAATCCCCGAGCCCGCTGTTCACGGGATGGGGGAGGAGAGAAGGGGAGACAGTGACTGGGGGGGTGGGGCGCGGACCAAGCAGGCTCCAGCCTTTCTACAGACGCACCGATGGGTGGGCACGAGGGTGCAGGCCACACATCTGCCACTGATGAACAGGCTGCAGGATATGGATGAGCCCCGAGGAGAAGGATTAGCTCTATCATCCCATATACCTTGGTGTGAGCTGCTTTATCTCTTAGCTGAGACCAGCTGCCCAGGCGTTTTCTTAAGGTGAGAAGGCAGGGTCCCCACGCGGCCGCGGCTCAGGTGGCTGCCACGTGCCATGAAGGCTCATTTGCCAGGGCCGATCCTAATTTTGTCCTGAGACCTTCCAGACGTCTTGTTTTAAACATGCTGAGTTAACGGCTGGGAAACTGCAGAGATGCGTACGATGCGTCAGAGCAGTTACCCTCCCAGCCCCAATGGGAGCTCCTCGAGCAAAGGGCTCGGATGAAGCATGGGTCTCAAAGCTCACACCCTGTGGAGATGGAGCCTGCATGTGGGTTGTTTCCTTTAATCCCTGCAAAGCCTACGCATTCAGCGGCATCTCCACCTCGGAAATTGGGGTCCAGGAGGCCAAGTAACTCCAGGAGCTGGAGGTCTGAGTGGAAAAGTGGTGAAGAGCCCAGGATGGAGACCCAGGTCTCCCGCCCGAGCCTCGGGGCTTCCCCCAGCCCTGCTGCACTCAGCACAGCCCCCGAGCACGGGACCGTGTCACTGCTGGACCAGCCCCGGTTCTCACAACCACGCGGTACTTGTGGTCAAGTCGAGACTGTGAAAAAGCCAGGTGTAAAATCATTTTTCACAAAGTCTTGTTTTTTTTCAAATCACGGGGCTGCGTTTACAAAGTCTAAAGGAACCGAGCTTCCTGGCTACTGGGCACAGGTGCCGTGCAGAACACCGCCCACCCAAGCCCAAGAAAGCCGCCTCTCGCTTTCCCCTTCGGCTCGGTAACTTCAACAGCCATCAGGATAAACGCATTCTCTCTGCTGAACACGGCGGGGCCTCCAGCCCCCAAACTGCTGTCTCAACACAAGTGCATCAGTGGTGCCTTCACCTGCTTCAACACGAGCGCAGTTCACCTTGGACGACGCACAGGCACGGCCGCAAACACCATGCCTGACGCAGTGCCCGGCGGCACGCAAACACGGACAAACGTCAATACCCTGGGGGAAACGCACGTTTTTCTAGGTTCAAAAACGGTGGGAACCGTCTGCCTGCACTTCGTTGCTTCCTTTAAGGTCTGCAGGCGGAGGAGAGAGGTTGGAAGGGATGATGCCCCTCGCACGCCCCAGCCCTGCTGGGGAACACTCCCCTAGCCCCCTCCTTCCCCTGAAGCAGGATCCTGCCGGGCAGGTCCGTGGGAAGAGAATACCCCTTGCCCTTCCCTGCAAGCGTCCTTACACACGGGGCCGCCGCTCAGTGTTCAGCCGTGGCAGGGAGATGGCGGACACACCGTCTGTTTTGTTTCGCCTCTTGCTCCCAAGCTCCTTTAACCCCGGAGCCGTCAGCCCTCACCAGGCTTACCCAGGTCTTCCTGAGCCAGGAGGGATGCGGGGCTCCCAGCTCGGGTCCCATATGCGGCAGGAGGTCGTGCCGCTCCAAGCCCCCCGGGGACGGGGTGGAAAACCACAGCACTCCTGGTACCCGCCCTGGGGTCATGGCCGCGGCCTGTCCAGGTGTGGCTCCCCCGCGCCCCCGTGCAACCCCGCCTCCCGCCCCCTGTGCATCCCCGCCCCCCTGCATCCCCGCCCCCAGCCCCACTCCTCGGGCCGGGCCTGCTTATCACCCTCGGGCCTGCTCATCACCCTCGGGCCCTGGAAACTGCATCTGGATTCCTGCGGCTTGGAGGCCACAGCTCCTGCCCCACAGGCACCCCGTCGCTCCTGCTTCTGACCCCCAGGAAGAAAAGGGAAAGAGGGAAACCTACCCAGATTATAAGTAAGTCAAGACCTCCCACTAGCTGCTCCGATTCTGTCAACTTGGACGTCTTAGAACTGAAAGGTAACGAGGAGTCGGGAGGGC
Organism: Physeter macrocephalus; assembly: GCF_002837175.3. Taxonomy (NCBI): domain Eukaryota; kingdom Metazoa; phylum Chordata; class Mammalia; order Artiodactyla; family Physeteridae; genus Physeter; species Physeter macrocephalus. Next base: position 14,924 of record NW_021146093.1, read on the forward strand.
TTACGAAGTTCTGAATTTCACTGTCATGGCAATCTACGTGGAAGGGCCACAAACAGGCAACACCCCAAAGTCCACTGACAGGTGAGGGGAGAAGCCGAACGCGGTGCACACGAGCGATGGAGGACGGGCCAGCAGCGCGGAGGGGCGACTACTGACGCAGGTGGGAACGTGGACCAACCTCACGGGCCACGCCGGCTGCGAGCGGCAGACGCACAGGCCTCGTCCTGCACAGATCCACGTCTGCCACGTTCTGCACCAGGCGGCCCCCGGCTGTGCTGAGGGGCAGGAACACGCCGGCTGCTGGCGGGGAGGCGGGGGGAGGCGCGCAGGGGGAGGCTCTCCACGGCGGCGGAACGCGCTGCGGCTCAATTGAGGTGGTGGTTAAGGGGCAGAAAAATGGGTCCAAACCCACTGAACTAAAATCTGCCCATTTTACTGTATGTTAATTGTATCTCCATTTAAAAAAATCTGGGAAATTGTTTTAAACGGGTCCCCAAAGATGAGGAAGCAGCACCCAGAGCTGACGGGGCTTCCGTCTCCTCCCCCCTCCGGCAGCGACTGGCGGCGAAGGGGAAGGAGACGCAGCGGGGGTGACAGAGCCCGGAGGGCTGGATGACCCTCCAGGAGGGAAGGCGTTTGTTTGCACCTTCCCTTCTGCTCAAGGAGACGATCTCCAGGCCAAGAGCTCAGGGCAGAGAGCGAGCCACTCGCACAGGTGCTGTTTATTCCAGGGCCCCTTCCCCTCCTTCCCTCCCCCTTCTCCCTCACCGTGAACAGCGCCACAGGCACTCCCGCCACCATCTGCAGCCACCTGTTACCTGGCCCCTCTGTCACCACCTGGATTCCAGCCACTGCAGCCACCTGCTTGCAGATCCATCACTCTACAACAGACCAAAGGGGCTGGAAAGCACTCTTCTTGCAAAACTGAAGTGAAGGACAGAGTCACCCGTGTTGCAGGGGTAAGAAGCTCTGTCTTCCTGAAAGGACTCCATCGTGGGCTGAGCTGCGGCCCCCCAGTAAGAGCTGGCGAAGTGACTCCTCACCCCGGCGGCTCAGGACGTGAGTGTGGGAGGAAGGGTCCTCACAGAGAAGATGAAGCTAAATGACCTCATCAGGGTGGGTCCTCATCCGGCATGACTGGCGTCCTTAGAAAACGGGGAAACGTGGAAGCAGAGACACAGGTAGAGGGACGATGACGTGAAGACACGTGGGGAGACCAGGTGGAGATGGAGGACTGGACTGCTGCATCCCAGCCCAGGACGCCAGGGACCGAGGCCGCTCCAGAGGCCTGGACGGACCCTCCCTCAGAGCCCCCGGGGGGAGCCAAGCCTGCTGACGCCCGGGACTTTCCGAGGCTCCGGGGCCGGCCCCCTCCTGTCACCTGGTACGCGAGTGAGTCTGGTCTGCCCCTGCCCACACCCCGTGTGGCCGGGCGCCATCACCCACAGCACAGACGCTGGTGGCCCCGGCCCTCCTCTCCGCCGGCACACGGTCTGTCTTCTGGAAACGTGGGCGGGGGGGGAGCTGGGTGGGGCTGGTGTTATGGAGGGAGCACAGGTGGTGGAGCGGGACTGATGAGTTTGGGATGCCGGCTTCGTCGATTAGGAACGCCGCGTCCCTGGCCAAGCCCCTTGGCCTCTGAGCCTTGGGTCCCTCACCTATCAGATGCTGATAACAGGAGGGAGAAGTGAGTGGCCTGCCAGAGTGGCCAGCGCACGGCTGGGGCATGTTGCCACGACCTGGCTCAGAAAGCTTCCACCCTCTGCTCACCTGCCAGAGACAGTCTGGGGTCCTCTGCACACAGCCCCTCTTCTCCCCGATCCCACTCCTCCTGAACCCAGTTTTGTGCAGGTGCCCGCCCCACGTGACTCGGGGAAGGGGCGTTCCCGGCGCAGAGGGCACCCCCGGTGAGTGCTGGTGGTTCAGGGCAGGTATGCGACCTGAGGTGAGAGAGAAGGACCCACGCTCCAGGCTGCAAGGAGACGCTGTCATTCCCTCTTTCCTGGGCCAGGAGGGGGCTGGAGCCTCAGAGAGCCACCGTCAGGGGGCGTCACCTTGCCAACACGAGGACCTCGGCACTTGGCCACGGGCTGGATCGTGTCCCCTCAAGAGCCATCTGTTGAAGCCCTGACCTCCGGCACCTCAGAGGTGGCTGAGTTTGGACACAAGGCTTTCAAGAGGTGATTAAGTTAAAACGGGTCGTCAGGGTGGGACACAGCCCAGTACGACCGCTGCCTTTAGAAGAGGAGATCAGGACACAGACGCACAGAGAGATGCCCCTGTGAGGACACAGGCAGGAGGCGGCATCCACAAGCCGAGAGAGGCCTCGGGGGAGCCAGCCCTGCCAACACCTCGACCTTGGACCTCCAGCCTGCAGACTGTGGCGGAACAAATCCTGCTGTTTCAGCCCCAGTCTGTGGTGCTCTGTTACGGCTGCCCAAGTAGTATTAGCCTCTCACTACACAGTGTTAGGATGAAGCAGCACTGACGAAGGCCAGGAAGAGACGCAGAAAAGACTGTGGACTGGGGCCTGGCCCATCCCTGACTTCCGGAAATGTCTTAAGTTTTCCTGCATATTTCAGAACTCAGTGTGATCTGAGGTTTTCTGCTGTTTGCAGCGGACAGCATCCCTACTGATGCCCAAGGTTTCAAACCTTCACAGCTCTGTGCCTTATCTCCTCCTGGTTTAAACAAGAGCTTCTTCCCACTTCCTGCCCCCCAGGACTGACCCCCGACACATACACTCCACCCCTCCCCACTGCCACCCCCCCACCCCCCCCACCCCCCGCCCAGGCTCCCCCGCTGCCCAGCTGCTCTCCTTCTCCTCAGCCTCCCGGGACCACCCAATCCTCAGGGCATGACTCACAGACTCTCAACACGGCACTCTGCAAACAGAGCTGCCCAGCAAACATCTGAATGACATACCCTCTGGACTTTCCTCCTGTGGTCTCCTCCCCACGTGAATGGGAGCCAGATGAGACCAGGCCACCACCTCTGCTCTACGCACAGATTCCATCAGACTGTGGATCACGGCCTCCCCCTCGACAGGAGGAATTGCCTTCAGGAGACTGAAAAGCCTCCTCTTGGTATCATAAACTGAGCCTGAAATTCTGGTCACCCTCTGCCTGCTCAGGTCATTTCAGTTTCCCCCAAACTGCTGCTGGAGCGAGACCCACAACCAAGGCTCTAGTTTTTCTTTTTTCGCCACCCTCCCTTTAATCACTTCTCTGAGACCCTAGTCAAAACTCTAGTCGAAAGAGGACCAGGGTTACAAATGGGGAAAAACAAGATGGCAGGTGAGAAACTAAGGAGAGAAACCACTGCCTATACTTAAACCACAACTCAATTCAATTCAAACCTGTTATCAGCAGACACACAAAAACCATAAAAACCCCAAAATACTCTCATAACCTTGATGATATCCATTTTTGAAAAGCAGCTTCATCTGGGACTTCTCAGAAAAAAAGATTAAAAATAAATCTTCTTTTACAATGAAATCATACAAAACCCTACCCTGGAACCTAGAAGATCTGACCACAGGCCCACCATGCGACAGCTCCAGAGGCTTCCAAGCTGTGCACAGGCCCCAAGAAGACGCGTCACCTTCTCACTTTTCTCTACCTCTCGCTGGGTGACCGCTGGTCAAGGCATCTTTATTTCCCGTTTGAACGTTACTTCTGAGAGCCAGCTAAGACACTCCAGCCCCAGGACACTCGGCGAGGCCTCCCCGCTCGCAGCCTTGGATGCTTCTTTCCTAGGGACACCAAGGACGCCGAGCACAGACCCCTTAGAAGGAGGACAGCAAGTGGGACAGACAGACGGCGCTGTGAGCACCTAAGGAGGGAAAGGTCTCGCTGGTTGAGGAAGACGGGCAGATGGGGCCCGGGCTTGGCTCCGGTGAGTGGACCGCCCCCCAACAGGCTGACTTTCGGAGGGACACGTGTCATGGGGGATGTCACACTAGGACCACGGCAGGGTCACCGCCTGCGCCGAGGGGGGTCGCCCTGATCAGTTTCTTCCGGCCCCGAGCGCTCGGTGTCTGTGTCCCACAGAGCAGCTCTCGTTGCCTGTCCCCTGAAAACACTATCAAACCACCTTAATGGGGATTATGGAAAAGGCTAGTCCGAAGTAGAGCCGTTCAGAAAATAACTACCTTTTACTTGCAAATAAATGTTTCCCTTTCAAGTAATGAACCATTATTCTCAGCAGAGGTTCGAAGGGCCTGTTGAACAAGTGACGGGGTCATCGGCAAGATCCATCTGCAGGTAGAACGCACGGGTTGGTGCTTCACGATGTGCCTGGCCCGGTAGCCTGGCCGCGGGCGGGCTGAGGCTCGGCTGACAGCACTCATGCGCTCCGCAGACCCTTCTTCCACGGGGCAGAGCGCCCAGCTGAGTGGTCATTCCTGGCAACTCTGCAGCTCCTGCCCGGCTTACAGGGGAGCCTCGGTCTCAGACGGGCTGAGCCCTGGCCATCTGTTGGGTGGGGTCAGGAAACACAACGAACGTCTACACTAGCTTAGACCAGGACGTCCCAGACCTGGCGCTCCGGACATTGCGGGCTGGATCACCTTTCGCTGCTGGGGGCGGGAGGTGGTCCCATGCATCGTACCACGTACAGCAGCCTCCCTGGTCCCCACTCACCAGATGTCAGCAGCACCCCTCCTCTGCGTGACAGGCACAATGTTTCCAGACACGGCCACGTGTCCGCTGGGGAAGAACCGCACCACGTGGGGATATCCTAGGACTTTTTTAAACAGCTGGTGCCTGGGTCCTACAGGTATTTCCCAAAGTTCCCCGAGCGAGTCTCGGTTTTCCAGACACCACCTCCGCCCCCAGTCCTAGATCCAGAAAGACCAATTCTGTCGATACGCAGCTTTCATTAGAAGAAAAGACTCTGGGACTCAAAGTTCTGAAAAACACTGGCTTAAAGACATAATGTGCTCCAGAGCCCAGGATGAATTCCAGTTTGATGAGCTGCTACTTGAGATACATCACATCACCCTTTATGGTCCTCGACAGCTCCCTGAACCCGGACTTCAGGCCTGAGTTGACCTGCGATTCTGTCCTCCCCCCTCTATTCTCACGGTCCTAGAATTAAATCGGCTAACACCCCACACCGGCAGGGCCGCAGCCCCCAGACACCTTCGCCGCGGCGAGCACCTACCAGGGCCAGGTTCCCAGGGCGCGTATCTGGGCCTGGAGCGGAGGCACCGGGAAAGGCCTGGAGAAGGGGCGGGGTGACCAGGAGGCGGACTCCAGGCTGGAGGACACCGTGTGCAAAGGCTGAGGCTGCCTGAGGGAGGGTCGGGGCCAGAGCACAGGGTCCCGGTGTTGGGCGGTGCGGACAGTGGCAGGAGAGGAAGGCGGCGGCCGTGAAAACCCGCCAACCAGGCCCAACTCCGCCCTAAAGCCCAGGGAGCGCAGCGGAGTCGGAAGAGCCAGTCAGCTACGACTTAGGACAAAAGCACTGGGATTTGAGGCAAGGCGGGGTGGAGGCGATCAGAGACCAGAGGACACGGCCAGTCTTGCTGGTGATGGAACACGCAGGCCTGGGGCCTTGGGGAGATATCCAGGCACAGGCAGAGCTCCGGGGTCGCCCTCCTCAGGCTGTGTGCTGGAACTCAGCTGTTACGGGCTGAACTGTGTCCCCTCACCCCCCCCCCAAAAGACTCTCCTGTGTTGAAGTTCTGACCCCCAGCACCGCAGGTGTGACTATTTGGAGATGGGCCCTTACAGGGGTAATTCACTCAAAATGAGGGCTCTGAGGTGGCCCCTGATTGAACAGGGCTGTCCTTGTAAGGGGGGGTGAGGACACAGACACAGAGGGACAACCGTGTGAGGACACAGGGAACAGGTGGTGTCTACAAGCCCAGGGGAGGGGCCTCGGAGGAACCAGCCCCGCTGCCACCTCGATCTTGGACGTCCAGCCCCCAGACCGGGAGGGACTAAATGTGTGTTGCTTTAGCCGCCCCGTCTGTGGGGCTTGTTTCTCGGCCCATAAGGAGCTAAGACACCCGGGAACGACCTTAACGGGTGAGTGACAAAAAGGACTCGCGCAGGAGACCAGGAGGAGAGCAGCTAGGAGACAAACGGGGAATCCAGGCAGCGCACCTGTCCCGAGAGAGCTGAGGACTGAACGGTCACCGCTAAGGTCAGACAGGTCACCTGACGTCCCTGAAGCCGTCTGCGGGTCTGGTATCACCAGCCTGACTCGGCCGCGGCACCGAGACCCCGAGGCCCGGGCGAGGCGGGGACCAGGCAGCGCTGGCACCTCCCAAGGGCAGACACGTCGAGAGGGACAGGCCCTCGGTCAGAAGCCCTGGGAAGGGCCACGGCCACGGGGTTCAAGGGCGGAGGATGGATGGAAGGGCTGGGGGACCCCGAGGACACGGCGCGGACAGCTGGGCGTGAGCACGGCTCCGCTGCCCCCCCGGACGCTGAGCACAGACCTCCCCAGGTGTGTCCACCTCTGTGGCCCATGCCTCAGCTCCCAGCTCACACCACGCCCAGAGCCCTCCGTCTGACACTGGTCTCGGCTGTACCAGGAGCTCCTTCTCTGGGCACAGACGAGCTTCTGTCCACCTGGGTCACGACCCGGGGCGGAGCAAGGCCTGCCACGGAGCAGATGTCCCGAGAGCAGAAGCGGGGGGCAGGCTCGACGCAGGTGGTGTGGGTCGCCTGATGTGGGGGGCTGTAGGTAACTGTCCTCAAAACGTAGGGCAGGGCTTCCCCGGCGGCGCAGTGGTCGAGAGTCCGCCCGCCGACGCAGGGGACGCGGGTTCGCGCCCCGGTCCGGGAGGATCCCACGTGCCGCAGAGCGGCGGGGCCCGTGAGCCGTGGCCGCTGAGCCCGCGCGTCCGGAGCCTGCGCTCCGCGACGGGAGGGGCCGCGGCGGCGAGAGGCCCGCGTACCGCAAAAAAAAAAATCAAAAAACGTAGGGCAGCAGCTGTGTTCACAGCAGCACTGTCACAAGAACCTCAAGGCGGGAGCCACCCAAGTGTCCACTGACGGATGACGGACAAACAAAGTGGTATAAACACAATGGAATCTTACTGTTCAGTCTTAAAAAGGAAGGGAATCCTGACACGGGCTACGGCGCGGAGGAACCTTGAGGACACGATGCCCAGTGAGCTAAGCCGATCACAAGAGGACAAAGAATGGTTTCACTTATAAGAGGGGTGGACACAACAGGACAAACGCTGTGTGATGCCACTTACGTGAGGTTCCTAGAGGAGTCAGATTCACAGAGACAGAAACTAGATGGTGGGGGCCGGGGGTCGGGGAGAAGGGGAGTTAGTGTTTAATGGGGACAGAGGTTCAGTTTGGGAAAATGAAGAAGTTCCGGAAAGGATGGAGGTGACGGCTGCACAACACTGAGAATGTACTTAATGCTGCTGAGCTGTGCACTTACAAATGGTGAAGATGGTCAGGTTCATGTCATGTATACTTTACCACAGTTACACAAAAATTTTTTGAAGTTGGACAAAAACTTTGTGTTTGCTGCAAATGCTCAGGTATGTCCATTTGGGAACAGTGGAGTTCCTCGGGATGAAGCAATCAAGGGTGCCCAATTTGTAAAGCATCTTTTAAACACACAGAAAAAGCAGCTTTTAATCTAATCTGGGAGGAAACAGTCTGTAGCGCAAATTATGGGGCTGAGTGCCTAAGCATCCATAATTTAATATGACCCCTGGGAGGCTTGTGGCTGCTTGACAGCACACTGTCTCCTTTGCACTTATTCTTAATTTTTTAAAATTTTTAGTTTTGGCTGCATTGGGTCTTCATTGCTGCGCGCGGGCTCTCTCTAGTTGCGGCGGCTACTAGAGCGGGGCTACTCTTAGTAGCGCGGTGCGCGGGCTTCTCACTGCGGTGGCTTCTCTTGTTGCGGAGCAGGGGCTCTAGTCGCCTGGGCTTCAGTAGTTGTGGCTCGTGGGCTCTAGAGCACAGGCTCAGTAGTTGTGGCACAAGGGCTCAGTAGTTGTGGCGTATGGGCTTAGTTGCTCTGTGGCACGTGGGATCTTGCCAGACCAGGGCTCGAACCCGTGTCCCCTGCATTGGCAGGCGGATTCCGAACCACTGTGCCACCAGGGAAGCCCTACACTTATTCTTTAAATGATGCTAAGAAATAAAGTGTGACTGTCATGCTAGCAGGATTAAGTTATACAAAGACTGACCCTCTTACCCACTTAAAAAAAAAAAAAAGGCTGATAAACACTTAACCCGCATTCTTATGACTTGACATTCCTTCCCACAGGTTCCTGTGACTCAGCTATGGGTTCACTGCTCAGATAAGAAAACTGTCTCGTTTCTGGAGCAGGGTTTCCAATGTAAGAAGCCTCCTGGCTCCTTGGTGCCACTGCAGGCCCTAAGCTAACTATACACCCAGAACTAAACCGGTTAGGGCTGTGCCTCTGCAAAACAGGCCCTGCAAAAGTGAGTTATACTTTCACTGCAAGGAACCTAGGAAAAGACACAGCAAAGGAGTGGGGAAGCAGAAGCACGTGAACTCGGGAAGAAGACGCAGAAAGGCGCGGGGAACACTTGCTGAGCTTCGCGGTGGTGACACCAGGAGCAGGGCCCAGCTCAGAAGGGCCGCATGTGGCTTAATGCTCTGCGGCTGCCGTCTTGATCTTGGGAATCGTTTACGAACAAGGGGCCCTGCATTTTCCTCTTGCGCTGGGGCCCCACAAGTTTCGTGGCTGGTCCTGACTAGAAGAAAGGTTTGGAGAGACCAGGAGACCCGCCCTGAGTGGGGCAGGGGGCGGGGCAACGCTTTGCTGCGTCTTTCAGCGTCTGTCCAGGGGGCTCGCTCCAAGCCCCCTCTGCTCTGGAGCTAATAGCTGAGGGCATCTATACCTATTTCCAGAAAAGAAGCCTCGGGAGGGGTGTTCCTGCCAATTCCACACTAAGTAAGCTTAAGGAGCCGGGTAAGTTTCATCCTGAGCCTTTGAGAAGAAAAAGAGTACTCTGTCTAAAGCATTTAAGGGTTAAATCATCAATATTCACGTATCCTCCATTAACTGCCCAAAAGATCCATCTCTAGTCTCTTCCACCCCCCAATGAAAAACAGCTACTGCTTCCCCCCACCCCATGGTCTGCAGGGGTCCCCCCGCCCTGGGTAACTGCACCCTGTGCTCTGAAACCCGCCTGCCCTGCCCCAGCTGGACATCGGAATTGCGCCCAGGAATCTGGTGTTGGACAGAGGGGTGCTGGCCTCTGCCTGACCAGGGACCAGGTGAGCAAAAGCCAGTCTGGAGCGGGGAGGGAAGCTGATCTCAGGAGAAACTGATGTGCCTTCCAAAAGGGCTCTGAAACAACCCCTGTCCCACTTTCTGGTCTCAGATCCCAGCCTAGGTTTCCTGAGCCATCCCGGCATCTTTCCAGTCAATTTCTTTTCTATTTTTGTGAATTAATGTAATTTGGAATTTGTTTTCATTACTTGCAACCAAACGAGTCCTGAGAAGAAAGGGTTTGACAGCATGTCATCCAGTGCAAGTGATGACCTGAGAGCCCGCTGGCGGTGTTCTATTTCAGCAACGACTTGTTGTAGGGGAAATCCACTTAAATCAGCCCATAACCCTGCCCCCTTTCCCAGAAAGGCAGGCTTGTGAATCTCCAGGCCACTTGTCTCGGGGGAGGTCAGCCCGTACCTAATGACCAGCGCTGGGTAAACGCTGAGAGAAACAGAGACCGCAGAGCCAAGTCTGTGGACCACGGAGGTCAGGGTCAATGCCTCCTACAGACCCAGCAGGGACAACACTCCAGGTGGGCAGGGGCCTCTCTACAGAGCCTGGCCCTTCGCCCCGTTTGCACCTGCCCTGAAGGCAGCTCCCTGATGCCTGCGGTCAAGGCTCGGGTTACCCTCTGCCCCCCTTTACAATTCCACTTTCTCTCCGATCCGCTTCCCCCCAGCACAGCTAACCCAGACTTCTAACTCATTAGATGGTCCTCCATCGAAGGGCACGGACTCAGATGTCTGGCCCACGACCTCGGTGGACGTGCAACTGACAGAGCACCCCACCTCATCCTGGGGCCCCTGCCGGCCAGGAAGCCCCTTTCCTTTGCAGATCCCTGAGCCCCGCGGCCAGAGGCCTGCTCTGTTTTCACATGAGAACTCTGAAAACCAGCCAAGCCCTTCAAGGGTCTTTCAGACAAACCCCCTGGAGGTCCACCTTGGCGGGACCCCTCAGGCCACCTGCACTGGGGCGTCCCGTCTGAAGGGCACACCTGGCTTCCCACGTAATCAGTTTCTGGGTGAAGGCAAGAGACACCTCGGAACGGCCATGGAATTAACCACCCTTCCAGATGTGGCCTATCAGGTCCTCCCCATCTAAGCATTTCTGACCTGACTCGTTCAGCCAGTCCTTACCCCACAGAAGAGGAAGAAAGGAATCTGAGATTTCCGGGTGTCTCCTGGAGGGGGGTGTTCGCTCCCATTCCACCCCACAGCCGCCCTGGAGGGGAGGGGAGCCCTGAGCCCACTTTACCCACGAGGCGCCTGCAGATGAACGGGTCATAACCCACACCTGCCAAGCTAAAGAGCTCCGCTCTCCTCATGACATCAACGCAGGTGAGCTCAGACACTTCTGGTGAGGACTCGGTGGGTAAAAGGCACACCTCCCCTGGGGAGAGGGACAGACCCACAGCCCGTGCTGGGGGCACTGCGTGCGGACCTGAAGGATGAACAGGGACCGGCAAGTAGAAGGAAGGAGAAAAGGGTTCCAGGAAGTGGGCTCAGAAGGCAGAAGGGGCAAAAATTAGGGAAAGTGCCCCAGAGGCCTGCACAGCCCGCCACGGGCCTCAGGTAACAGCACACAGCCACGCCCATCCTCAGGCAGGAGCAGGGCCGTCTCTGATTGGCCAGTAAAGATGAAGAGAAAGGGCAGCTCCCCCCTCCCCCCTCCCCCGGGCGGGGCCCCTGGAGCAGAGGCAAGAACACCCTGCAGGGTGAGCGATTCTAACCCTACAGCTAGGGCTCTGGGCAAGTCGATGACCCCCAGCCGCGTTCTCCTCCCTGAACTGAACTTTGGACTCGAAGGTAACGCCACAGCTCGCTGTGCCCAGGGCACACTTTTACCTACGCTGGGTGCTGGGCACAGGTGAAGCTGGTTGAATGAAGTCAGTTCTAGCCGACGGCTTCCCATTTCAGGGTCCTTCGGCCCTGTGGAAATTTAATTAGCACCCTCCCCTTCTGAGACAGAGGGCAAGAGAAGATGCTAGAACCCTCCAGGGCCGGTGCTTCTCCAATCAACAGCCTGGGAACAGGGTCAGACCCACTTGCCCAAGGCCTGGTCCGAACCTGCCGGCCAGTGGGCTTCTCCACGGCTCCTCCTCAGGCCCCACCCTCGGGCCAGCGGCCTCCTTCCGGCAGAGGCAGGCCCGGCTTCCCCCCTGCCCGTCCGTGGGGCCCCAAGCAGGGTCAGCGCCAGTCCTCTCCTCACCCCACAGGCTCTCCCTGGGCGCCCCCGTTCCCTACCCACCCCTCGGCGGGCTGAGTTCATCGTCTCGTGGCTGTGAGTCACCCCATCCCGGCGCTCGCAGCCGCCCTGCACCCACCCTTCAGCCCCAGGCTCCCGCAGGCCACAAGGCCCTGCAGACCCACCCCCTCCTCTGCCTCTCTCCTCCTCAGGCCTCAGTCTCATCACTGAGGCCAGTCCGTCTGGGCCAGGCTCTCTGTTCTCTCTCATTTCCCGTTCTTTCCACTCACTTAACTCAGTTTGTAATTAAAAAGTGATGATGATTAGTTAAGGTGCTCCTCACTCGTTAGTCCGTCAGCTCGGTGGGTGCTGCGCTATTTCCGCCTAGCGCTGCATTCCCCACGCGAAGCACAAAGCCTGGCCCAGAATCCGCACTCACGTCTGAGAAAGGGAGGAGGGAGGGACGGAGAGGTTAGGGAAAACAGAGGAGCGGCCCAGGCTCACACTCAGCGGCGTGATGGCTGCCTAACAACTGTTTCTCGCAAGAAAAACAGACCCAGGTGTGCGGTGTTTGCAGATTTCCCTGGTGTAAACGCTCTCACCGGTGGCCGTGGCCGGCTCCCAGCCGCCAGCCCCGCATCCTGAACGTGTGGCCCAGCCGGCTCCCGCACCAGGACTGACATGCGGTGCCCAACGTGTTCTTAAATGACATCAACTTTTGACTCGATCCTGCCTGGGACTGAAGGCCAGATGAACTGAGACTTGCAAAACAATGCTAAAGACAAGAGGTTTTGCAGCTGGTCCAGAGCAAGAAGATGAAGGAAAGGTGAGACCTGGGGACGAACACTGTCCCCCAAAAGATGGAAGAGCTGCTTAGCAACTGTGCAACTTCCGGTGTCTCCATCAGTGAGGACCACACCAGATTCTATGCTTAGGAGCTCGTCATGAGCGAGTCAAAGCCTGTGAGAAATGCTGTTATGCCCACTGACCTAACATTTACTTCCCTTCCTAGTAATTCATCCTAATGCCTCAATAGAAGCAAATCTGACACCTACAACACCAAATCAAAAAGGTACTGAGATCCTAAACATATTCGAAGAAAATGTGTTTTTTCCCTAATATTCCGGATTATAGAAGCCCTAAATCTACCACAAAACCCAGAAACCATAAAAGATTCACTTGACTCTATCCAAACCAAAAGTCTCTGCGTGACAAAAATACCATAAACAAAATCAAAAGACAACAAACCAGGGAAAAACATTTACAAAACATCCAAAATGCTTAATTTACTTTATGCCTAAAGTACTGCTATAACTCAGTAAGAAAATAAGGCCCCCCCTAAACATACACACAAGAAGGCAAAGGACGCGAAGAGACAGTTCAAAGAAAAGGAAGCACAAATGGCTCAAAAAGTTTCAGAGATATTTAACCTCCCTCCTAACAAGAGAATGCAAATGACAACAACGACCAAATACAATTTCTCACATGTCAAACTAGGAGACATTTAAAAGTATGACAACCCCCTGGGTCAGGGAGGGTGTGGGAGTGGGGCCTCACACCTTATGGATGGAAGCGTGAAAGGGCAATAAGATCTCTATGGAGGGCACTTTGACAACATCTGTCAGAATTAAAATGCAGCCCAGTGTGACCCTCTACTTCTAAAAGTTTCATGTGTGGGGGAGTTTCATTATATATTATGTAATAACAAAGACTGGAAACAACCGAAACGCCCCCTTGGAAGGTGACTTGTTAAATTATTACACAGAAAAGAGTGAGGGGCTCCCTGTACTGACACGCACCCATCCCCAACACAGGTGAACAAAAGGCCTGACACAGTGTATACGAACAGCTTGTGAGAGAAAAATATATAAATGAAAATATACTTGGAATATTTCTGGAAGGATACATAAGGAACTGGTAACCATGGCTGCTTCCAAAGAGGGAAACTGGAGGCAGAGATGGCCAGAAATGTTACTTTTACTGTTTGCTTTTGGTCCCATGTGATGCACTGTCTATTTCAGTAAGTTTCTAAACACAGTCGCACAAAGATGTTCACCGTTGTGTTGTATATAGTAGACACACGAAATAAAACCACACCAGGATGACCCACCGGGTGAGTTCTTTCTAAAGATATTCCTATTGCGATGACATTGTAATTATTTTTCACCCTAATTAAATCCTACTGAGTCACTTTAAATAACTTCTAATCTTGAGCCCCAGAAAAAGAATTCAAATTACTTCCTGGGGTATTTAAACAACTCTCAGGTTACTTACAGGATAAAGGCCAGCAATCTGTGAGAATTCTTGGCGAACAGGAAAAAATATTAGACGACTGGAGATAAACAAACATCTTAAATTTCACGTACAGAAAGAGAGTGTTGCTAACATTGACGGTAGGCAAAATTCTAGGGGTTATTCAAGGAAGTGGAGAGCATTAGAAACCACCAAGGGTTCACTCTGAACAATGCAGGAAAAGATAAACCATGCAAATTACTGGGAGGAGTATCTTAAAGTCAGCAGAGTTACGTTAAGCACTGATGATCTTTCTACGCGGCTGGGGATAAAACGCAGAGCAATGAATGGCATTGGGAAGTCGAGGACCAACTTTCTGGTCCACGCAAGGCTGGTGAACTGACTTAAAATCCAAGACAACACTCAGTGTTAAGACTGCCTTGGACGGCTCGACATTCTTAATCAAAGGAAATAACAGGTGAAAATGTTTTGAAAACTTCATAGGGCAGCACAAAAGAAAGGTGGTGGCATCATCATCATCATCATTATTACTATTTCCAAGGCATTGCAAATTCTGGTTAACAAATACCAGGGACCAAGGCAAAAAATAGAAATAAAAAAGATCCTAACAGGAGAGATCTAATAACCCCAAACTAGCAAGATGAAAACCTACACGGTGCCCCACATCACACGAGCACAGGACGAGAAAGCCCTGACATAACGGGATCCCATCGAGGCCCCGAGGTAGACAGATGACACGTCTACTGAAAGCCTTAATGATCGACCGTAAGCTTCATTAGTGAAGTGTCCAATGTCTTCTCTTCTGATCAGAACACACAGGCCGTGCCTATTGTGTTCTGGGTGCCATGCTTAAGAGATACATATGCCATGTGGAACCATCAGAATGGCGAATTCTGTCCCCTATGGAAGGACGGAAGGAGCTGGAGATTTCTTAGCCAGGGAAGAAACCAGTACTTGGGTATCCTCAGATATCTGAGCAAGTATTATATGAAGGAAAAATAATCATTCGGAGGAGAGAGCTGCACAAACAGGCATGAGATGACCCGAGTCATGTCCACCAAAAAGCACGACTCTCTGCAAGGAAGACTAACCAGCTAACGGGGTTCTGTGCAAGGCACAGCGACGCCAGGGATGCTCCCCAAAAGGGGAGAGACCCTCGTCAGTTCCAAGACCCCTTTTAACTATAACAACCTGGGACTCTATCTGCTTTGGCAGTTTCACGTGTGTAAATCTATTATAGCCTCTATACTAGACTATACGATATATGATATAGATATTAATGATATATATCTAGAACATATATTTAATATAATATAATATGTGCCTGGTGGCTCTTCTGCATCCCCCTCCCGAGAACAGGCCCTCTATCGCAGGGAGGCACACACCTGCTGAAGGAAGTCTGATGATAAAGACATCGCACGGGGCTTCTTTGTGAGTAGGAAGATCGCGGCGCTCAGTGGGGGAAGATGGTACAAAAGACAACTTCTCAGACCCTGAACTTCCATCCACTGACAGAAGGAGAAGCCTGCCACTCTGCTTCCACTTGCAAGCCAAGCTGACAGGCACCCGACCTCTGGAATCAGCACCCATCACAATACGCATTCCACGCCTGTACATCTCTCTGATACAGGATACAGTAGACACTGCCATCAGAGGAGAAAGCTGGCCTCAGTACCTGCCAAAATGTGCTTAAAAAGCTCTTGAAAGCATTGGTTTTGGAACAGAACAGTCCTTTATTTAGATCTTATTTGTGCGTGAAAATCAATATGTCCTTTTTCGTCTTTATCTTACAGGAAAGCGCGTTGCTACCTATTGCCCCCAAGCGTTCACCTCCCGGACTGCCTTGTCAGCCGTACATAACTGACGCACCCCAAACCATGCTCCACACCCTCGTGCCATTTTTGACCCCCTCGAGTGCTCACTTGGAACACCTGTCCGGCTCTCCAAGGTGCCTCCATAGCCTGCTTTCAAGAACGGTTCTCTAGTTTTCTCCTCCCACCATCCACGGCAGGGTCCCCACCACCGAGACAATGATACTCTGACCCGCCTCCCTGGATGCTAACTTCCAAGTTGGCCTCCCCTGTGACCCCAGAACAGAGGACCCTCTACACACATCTGCTTCGATCTACGTCATTGCTCCTGTACTTTAGAGAGAGGCTCAAAGTATTTGACAAGTTGCAAATCCTTACTTTCACAGACATACAAACAGTTAAAATAGTCGCTGCTCTTAAGTTTTCCGCGCTGGTAAACAACGACCAGATATTGACCTCCGTCGATGGGAAACAGTCACAGAAACGCCTTGGCGAAGGACAGGCTGACTGGCGGGACCAAGGTGAACCAAGCTAGAAGGATCTCCCCACTAACAGCTAATCCAGACAGTTCCCGGAGGACACCTCATTTCTCGCCAGACTGGTACAAGACGAAGACAAGGGTTATGATGATGTAAGAGTTGCATCTTACACACCCATGAGGCACAACTGTTTACTAACGCACGTTTGGGGCGGGGGAGGAGATACATGCACGTAGATTATCATAAACTGTCAAATTTCAGTCTTGCATTTAAACAAAGCATTTCAAACTCGGCCCAGAACTGCCCAGAAGTGGGAGAAAGGTCTACGTTTACTTTGAAAGGCAAATTAGTTATTTAAAACACAGAAGAGGCACAATAACACAAGTTGTTTGACACACTGGCATACAATCTCTCTTGTATGTTAAGAAATCCAGAAGACTGTAGATGTCTTAGGCATCTAGTACTGCCCCTTCTCCATCTTTATGACGGCCACATATCTCTGGCAAACACTCCTACTCCATTTCCCAGGATGCAGCACCTCTGCTAGAGGGCCCCCCTGGGCTGGAGCAAGTCAGATGTCCAGGTAAAGCTGGCCAGGATCTGACCTCAACGCCTGGACAAAAGGGCTGCTGTGTGACAGCAGGGGTGGTCCCGAAACGCCACAAATTCTTAGCAGCCTTCCTATACTCCAATGGTGTTTGCTACAGTCCCGAGAAGACACCTGAGGGAACACTGGGGTGGCGAAGTCCAACGTGAAATACGCCGACCTCTGGGGAGGACTGAGCTTGGGGAGAGGGAATCTTTGAAAGCTGTTTGCTTCTCTGGCTACAATTTGAGCTCTTTAGTCAGCTTTAGTCTGTTTCCAAAGCCAGCGCTGGATGGCTGAGGTGTGCCCGGAAGAACACCTGGGAATAGGAACTATCCTGGCGGAGGCTATTTCTTTGTGGGAGACTTGGGGACAGCTGGCCCGGCAAAGGGCAGAGCCCGGGGCCGGGCTCCAGCGGGCAGACCTTGAGAGGGGCGTCCTCCAGGGCCAGCTGGTGACACATCAGGCCTTGCCCTCCGCGGGCCACCCCTGCCTGAATGAAGCGACAGCTCGAGGGTGGGGGAGGGAAGCTCCAGCCTTTGCAGAGGGAGGGGCGCCCCTTCCGTGTGTACTTTGGGACAGGAGCTTGGGTGCCAACTCGGAAGGCTAAGGCTAAGGCTAAGGTGCCCCTTGGCGTAGGTAGGCAGGGCCACCGCAGAGGGCTGCCGGGGCCCGGCTTCACACCCGGGCAAACACATCTGTTTGGGGGATGGAAGGACAGCAAGCCCACGTGAGGTGCGAGGGCACGCGGGCTCGCACCACTGCGGGGACCCGGGTCTGCACGAGGGCGCGGGGAAGGGCGCGAGCAACGCGGAGGGCCCAACGCTCGGGAGCCGGACGCGGGCGGGGCGGTCGCGGCCCTTACCTTGCTGACCACGTTTTGTACCAGGCCTGTGCGGAGGCCGTAGTCCCACGCGTGGCAGTCGCAGTTGGAGGCGTTGTCCCCCTTGTCCGGAGGGGACGGCAGCGGCAGCGCGTCGCCCCCTTCCGCGCCGCTGCCGTTGCCGAGGGGGCCCGCCGTCCCCCAGGCGGCGGTGGAGAAGGGGGTGGTCGGGGGGCTGGTCCAGTCGGCCAGGTCGCCGCCGCGCCCCCGGGCCGTGGCCGTGACCCCCGCGGGCTCGGCGCCCTTGCCGTCGCCGCGGCACCAGAAGTTGGGCTGGTCCAAGAGGAAGGAGTCCGAGAACTGGCTGAAGCCGATGAAGAGCGCCGGCACCCAGGTGAGCAGCACCAGGGTCTTCTGGAAGCCGCCGCCCAGGCCCCCGAGGAAGGGCAGCACCGACCCGTCGTAGTCCAGCAACAGGAGGCTCGGGTGCGGGCCGCCGGCGGCGTGCGGGGCGGGCAGCGGCTGGATGTCGCCGCCGCCGCCCGGGCCCGCGCGTCCCCCGAGGGGCGCCGAGGCCGCCGCGTCCCCGGGCGGCAGGGCGCCGTTCTCCTCGGCCGCGGGCGGCAGCCGCCCAGGGACGCCGCCCGCCGCCTCGCGCCGCCGGTCTATCGCCATGGCCCGGGTCCGCGGCGCCCGCAGAGGCGCATAGAGCGCGGCGGGGGCTCCCGCGGG